>NW_011888839.1:11005060-11018861 GCF_000151845.1 Pteropus vampyrus | reverse complement strand
GCTGTTAAAACTTGTCTGTTCAATCTCATTATTGTATTTTTTATAAGTTTGAAATCATCAACTGCATATATTAACCAAAATAGATTTTTCTGTGTCACAACTTTACTGAGAGATTCAGGTTGACATTTAAAAACTCCTTGAGCTAAACTACCAAGATACATTAAGAAAAAAAAAAAAAATCAAAGCTGAGAAAGATCTTATGAAAGACAGAGTAAATCCTTTAGGATGATTAGTTCAGTGAAATGTTAAGAGAATATTTTGTGTGCATGTCAGGTCTCTTGCTAGTCTCACACTAGTAATTTGAATTCACTTCATTATAGACACTGAGATACCTTAGCAGAGACTGGAAAGAGAAGTAAAGAGCCAGAAAGAAAGAGCAATAACACTTAAAGGATGAAGTTGCTCTCATAATTCACCTCCAGATAACTGAAAGGAGAACCTGGCAAATGACAATGCAGGGCTGAGTTTTGCTCAGTGTGCATAAAAATGCATGACACGGGAGCCCTCCACAAGCTCCCTCAGTGAGCCTCAGGATGAATATTCTAAAGGTGTACATTTCTCCCTTCTTTTCAAGAGCTGATTCTTCCATTTAAAGTCAAGGATATTTTTTAAACAAATGAAATCTGACACTGTCGCTGACTTTTAGGGTAATAAATGCAGTCACATTTTGCTAAATACGTATGATTTTTACATAGTGGCGACTTGGTTAATGAGAAACCCATACTTTTTTTTTTTAACTCTTTACCTATTTAATATAATATCCCAATGGCAACATTATAGAGTATGATATTTTCTGAATGATCTGATTATGTATTCATCTGGCTCTTTTCAAGGAAAACTTGATATTAAAAACATACTTCGATGATAATAAATACATCTGAATTAATTGTTAAGCAAAAGAAATGGAGAGGGGCTTGATGTATGAGCTGTGAAATTAGAGAGACATGAACATAAGACTAAATTTTAGCTCCAAATTTTAATGACTGCGTGACTGTGGCAAATAAGTTAACCTCTTTTGGCTTCATCTTCTAATCTTTAAAATGGGAACAATATTAGTACTAACCTCGTAAGTTTGTGTGAATATAAATATAAATAACAACAACCCATTACTGAATGATATTTAATTGTACATCAAAAGCTAAGATTTAATTTAATCTTCACAGCAACCGTTTGAGAGTGTGTTAACTTCTCTAACTAAATTTTCCTATGTGGTAGCTGTCTCTCCCATGCCAAACACTCCTAAGTTCTGACTTGCAGTTTGAAACACTCTTCTAAACAACAAACCTAAATATCGAACTGTTTTCTATGTTGTTTCATTTGGCCATCTGCCAAGTACCTTGATAATTACATAAACCCAACCATACTCATCATCTTTAATTCTGTTCAATTCTTTTGTTTATCTTGTTTTCCTTGGTAAAGGGCACCACCATATATCTAGAAGTTACTCAATTACTAAAATATGTTGACTTACCTCAAATACATTCCTTCACCCGCTCCAACTATTCTAATTACCTGACACCTTAACTACTTTTACAGTCTCCTTACTAGTCTTCCTGCTAACAGCGTTGCCTCGCTCCCATAAGACCTTTAATCCATTATCTATATTGCAGCCAAAGTGATCTTTTAAAAACTTGTATGTGATCACCTTGCCCTATTGCATAGTACCCTTAATTTTTCTTTAGATAAAATTGAAAACACTTAACATGACCTATAGAGTCCTGCTGAATCAGGCCTTGCTGATATCTGCAGTTTTATTATACTTCATTAGGCACTCACTGTCTATGCCTCAGTCATACTAGACATGCTCATTTTTCAAATATACCTCCTCCTATATTGTCTCAAACCCTTTGTTCATTCTTTTCCACTGACTGCAATACTCTCCCTTCCTGTAATAGCTTAGCTAATTAATAGTCAACTCTCAGGTCAGAGAGTAGGTTATTCCTCCCTTTATGCACCCACTGTACTTTGTATTTTTTTGAGCTCTTATTGCATTTGATACTGTAATTGTCCATATCACTTGCTAAATTTGATTGTAAGCTCCATGATGACAATGATCATGTCTATTTATCACTGTAAATCCAAAGCAGTGCATTGTTCATTATTTTTCGTAGGTACTCAGTTACTCTCTGCTGAATCCACTGAAAGTCTAAATAAACAGCCATTTTCTATCTGTTTCCTTTACCCCAAAGTTGCTAGGAATTGGTTTTGAGCTAAAAAAAGAGAAAAAGAGATAGAGACAGAGATGGAGAAGAGAGAGAGAGAGAGAGAGAGAGAGAGAGATGGAAGAAAATAATGAGATATAAAATCATGAAAACTCACAGTATTGACAGTGCTGTTTGAGATCAAGGTGAAGAAAGAACAGAGCAAGTCATTTTTCCCTTCCAACCTACCACCTTCACTCTATAGTGCAGAAAATCTTCAACCCAGGGTAGGCATTGCCACTATTATTTCTGGCTTCCATTTACTAAACATGTCCTATATATTTACATATATAACCTCATTTAATTCTAACAAGCCCATGAGGTAGGCCCCTTGATTGTCCTCATTTTATAAATGCTGTGGTGGAGACAAAGAGGTCTTAAGTAACTCACTCTAAAGTGGTGCTCAGAAAGTGGAGATTCAAACCCAGGAAATCTGACTCCACAGCTTAGACCCTTAACAACCATGTCTCCTGTCATCAGGATATATATCGCCAACACAGTAGTCCATCAATGAACACTGGCCAGCAATGTATTCATGAGGGAAAATGACCTAGATAATCTCAGCAATGAGGAGAGATTAAACTAACTGGGAGAGAATTCAAAGGGGGACTTTTATTTAAATAAATAATGTAAGACAGATATTTAGAACTTATTCTGAATAAGCCTTTCTGGTGTCAAGGCTCATTTTTGAAAGAATGGATGTGTGTGTGTGTGCATGTGGAGTGCACACATGCGTATGTGTGTTAAAAAATAAGATTTACTCAAAATCTGAAAACTGTATTATTTATGCGCACTTTCTCTGAGTTATCCCTTAACTGCACAAGAAAAGCATCAATCCTCAGTCACTCAACTCCTGAAACCATCTGTATTAGTCTTTTAGGGATGCCATAACAAAATACCACAGACTGGGGAGCTTAAACAACATAAACTTATTTTCTTGCATTTCTAGTGGCTAGAAGTCCAAGATAAAGGTGTCAATGTGTTTGTTTTTTTCTAGAGACTTCTCTGGCTTGCCAGGCTGCCTTCATATTCTGTCCTCACATGGTTTCTCCTCCGTGTGAGTATATGTCTTATTCCCATCTCTTCTTATAATGCGTTAGTCATATTGGATTAAAACTCACTCATATAACCTCATATTACCTCTTTAAAATCCCCATCTTTAAACAAAGTCTTATTTGGAGGTACTGGGTTTGGAACTTCAACGTGTGCATTTGGGGGGGAGGGGGACAAGATTTAATGTGTAATACCATTCTTTCCATGACTGTATGAAACAATACTAAGGCCTATTAGGAATGATTAACTGGAACTGGTCAGTCTCAGATAGTGAAATTTTTAGAATAAAGGCAAAAACTAATAGTGTTTTGTGTTCTTGTTTTTCATCACTGGCAATGATGGAAGCAAGAGCATCCATAGTGACTATTCTCTGGAATACTGTCTGGTGGTCCCATTGGTTCAAAAAATTGAGACAGCCAATGTAAAGATTTTAGATAAATTGGCAATTTCTTGGGACTAATGAAGAATTGGCATTGTAGGATCTAAATTTGAAATATGCAGTTGATTTGGGTTTTTTTTGAATGAAAAGAATCACCAGGACTGAGTCTCTCATATATGTAAAGAAGCCCGAAAACGCAGACTGCCAATTTAACAGTCATTTTCTAACTCTTCTGTTGTCACATGTATCTTTTGTGTGTGTGTGTAAAAACAATAATTCTGTTCAGAAATAGGTATTTATGTGCTTTAGTGAACACTAGTCCCTTAGTATCAGGGAATGGTTTTAGAAGACAACCATTTCTTATGAATGAGACGTGAAGAAATGTCTGCTGGGTGTAACTATTAGAACTGGGTTCTTCATTCTGAAAATTAAGTAAAACAGTTATTTTCATGACTCTGTATCTAGTTATATTGAGAAGTTGACATCTGCAACTATAGCCATTTTGCAAATATAAGGGAGGTGGTTGAAGACCAAGTCTACTGAGTTGAACAATGCCTCCCCCTAATTTATGTCTACCCAGAACCTGTGAATGTGAACTTATTTGGAAACAAGTTCTTTCCAGATGTAATCACATTAAGAAGAGGCCACATTTTAAGACAGCAGGATCTAATTCAATGACTGTTGTCATATAAGAGGAAAATGCAGGCACACAGAGACACACAGAGAGAATGCTATGTGATGGATAAAGCAGAAATTGGAGTGATAACACTGCAAGCCAAGGAACATCAAGGATTTCTGTCAGTGAAGTGGAAAGAATCAAAGAGAGATTCTTCCTTAGAAGTATGTTCCTGCCAACCTGACTTTGAACTTTCAGCCTCCAAAACAGTGACAGGATAAATTTCCATTTTTTAAAGCCACCTAGTCTGCTGTTCTTTGTTATGGCAACCCTACGAAACTAATGCACCAAGGCAGCCATTTGATAACAGCAGAGTGAGAACTGAAAAGAACCTGGGTGATGATGAACTTGATGGTGTTAGTGAGCTCAGGATGAAACCACACTACCTCTGGTCTTATTACTAAAGAATATTTTTTTGTTCCTGTTTTAGCCAGTTCTAGTTTTGTTGTTTGTTGTTGTCATTGTCGTTGTTGTTGTTGTTATTTATTGTTGAGATATTCCAAAGTGCTATGTAATATTTGGGTGTCACAAGTATTTGGGGAAGAAGAACAAATGGAATAGCCTGGAATTCCTTTTGCTCCAGTATCGAGATTTGGGGGATTAATGCAAATGTGACCTCATGTGTTCTCACAGTCTGGTGAAGCTTTGCATTTATCACTTGCATTCTGTTACTTATTGTCACTCCACTGTTTATTCCATACTGGTGTGGCCTGGGGAAATACTAGTGACATTTGCTTGGTGGCCAAGCACGATACAAGTAAATTTCATCAAGATCTTAGCCTGAGTTTTGATTAAAGATAAAGAGATGCAAAAATACCCAAATCACATGCATGAAAACAAAATGTCTGCTTCTTCAGATAGTACTATTTTTGTTTCTATAATTCCGCTCACCAACTGCATGTGTAACCCTTCTCTAAATTTGTAGAATAATTCAGAAGTTTTCATGCTGCCAATTGCTAATCAGACCTTCTTCATCAACATCCACACCCTTTTCCCATTTGTTATCTTATTCATTCATGGCAAACAGTGTCTCATGCAGCTTTTGTTCTCTTGCCTCAGGAAAACAACAGGCTGTGTAACCAAGGGGAAGCTTATTAACAGCTAAAAGCTCACTTATAATGCTATCTAATCAGATTGTTGACTTATATAAATTATAAACCTTAAAAAAAATCTCATTTAATGACTCATATTTTACTGTGGCTTGTCACATAGTGCCTTTGATATTGCTTGCTTCCTCTAGAAGAGTTCAAGTACTAATCCTTTGCCAGAATAAATTGGTAAACCTGTTTTTTTCTCAGTACATATGGTGAAAACCTATGAGGTCTGTCTGATTTATATAAGTACTTGGCTGCTATTTTATATTTATCTAAAATATGTTTTAAGGTAAAAATAAGGCTCAGCTCCAAGAATAAGATTGTTTTAATATAAAGACTGGACATGTTAGTGAATATAGCACATGCAGACTTCTCAATTAAGACGGGCTTCCTAAATTAAGATCATTCATACTGCATCATGTGATTTGCTCTAATTGTTGATTAATCCTGTAAGTTAATGAATGAAAATGCAGGTGCTTGAAATTTTTATATATTTTAAATATGTTTTTAAAGCTGCAATACCATAAAAGTATTTTTTATAGTGTTTGGAATTTTTCTAATTGAGCCTTTGTATTCATTTGTCAAGAAGAAGAAAAACTTCTCTGCTTCCCATTGCTATGATGGAGGTACCGATTTAAAATTGCATCACCAAAGAAAGGACACAATGCATTCCAACATGGATTGGACATATATGTCATGTAAATCGACCTATATGTAGCTTAATATCACTATGTGGTATGAAGTCCGTGACTTTGTTGACTGTAGAGAAATGATTTCAGGAGCTACTCATGGACATCAGTGAAGCATCCAACATTTGTAGATCCAATATCTGACATCTACTCAGGTAGTTTTGATCCCTCTAGAAGAATTAAAATATTTCACGAATGTTTCAGTTGATACATTCTTAACATATAAGCTATAGAATTAGAGACTTACAATAACTTACCATCTGAAAACAAGGACATACAGAAGATGTCTCTCTGGTCTCTGATGAGGACTGGAGGAAGGAAAATCTTAGCGACTTCTATTTTTAGTTCTAAGGCAGTTCCACTGAAACTACTTTTCCCTTCTGCACCAGGCAAAAGAAGCTTATAGCATCCTCCTTTCCACAGTTATATCATCACTTAATACATTTCCTGGCTAAAATCGCGGTACCTTTATCCACCTTGTTGTCCTCTTTTTCAGCTCTGTAACTGTGGTGCTTGGTATTAAATATAACATTCCTGCTTAATAAAATCCATATGGGATATAGGATTATTGTACTTTGTGTCCTATAGACTATACATGGAGACATAGAGTGAGAATTTTAAAGAAAAAATATTTAATTTTTAAAAAGAATAGATTCTTCCTAGCTTCACTTCTTCTCTACCACCATCTTTTCTTCCCTGCCTTCATTTCTTCCTTCTTAAATGATTTAGTCTACAATCAATTAGGTTAGGCAGATCGAGGTGAGTTTTTTCACCCAGAAGAGAATGGCAGAGCACTCTGAGCTATTATATTCAAGTGATGGGAGTAGAGCATCTCTATGTATATAAGAGGGCAGTAGTAACTGTTCACATTGGAGTGGGTATTGGAGCCGAGATGGAATGAGAAAGCTTTCTGTGAGGAAAGCTCCATTTATTTAGATTTCCTTTTAATTCTTTCAATAATGTTTTGTAATTTTCTTTGTGTCTTATATTTCTTTGTTAACTTTACTTCTAAGTTTTATTTCTCATGCTATTGTGAATAGAATTATTTTTATAACTTTATTTTTCAGTTGTTCATTTTTAGTATGTTGAAATGCAATTTATTTCTCTATATTTATCTTGTATTCTGCAACCTTACTAAACTTGTTTTTTAGTTCTAAGTGTGTACGTGTATGTGTGTTTTCCTTGAGTTTTTCTATATACAGAATTATGGCATCTATTATTATACTTTTACTTTTCCTTTCTAATCTCTATATGATGTAAATTTCTTCAAAAAGTTTTTGCCTCATTGCACTGGCTGGGACCTCCAGAACATTGCCAAATAGAATTGGTGAGAGCAGACATTCTTGTCTAATTTCCAATCATAAGGAGAAAGCATTCAAGCTCTCACTGTTAAGGAAGATGTTAGTTGTGGGGTTTTCACAGATGTATTTTATTAGTTCCTTCCTTGTTTTTTGAGAGTTTTATTATGAATGGTTATTTGATTCTGTCAAGTTTTTTTTTTTTTTAACTTATTGGGATGAAATGTGTTTTTTTTCTTTATTCTATTAATGTGATATGATATCCCTTAAATATGTCCAGATACCCAAATCCTAGACCCTGGAACATATGAATAAGTTATCATAAGTAGTAATAAGAAACTAATAAAATCTTGGTACCTAAAAATGGGGTGCTGCTCTAACAAATACCTAAAAATGTAAAAGTGGCTTTAGAATGTTGAAGTAGTGTTAGAATATTATATAATTAAAAATAATGTTGGGCAGAGCCTGAAATAATTATGATGATCATGTTAAAAACATTCTAAATGGCCTGGAATAAGCTGGATGTTAAAGCATCCAGTGAGAACTCAGAAAAAAATTAAGGACATGATAGAAAAAAGAAAAAAAATCTGTGTTCTCTTAGAGAATACTTAAATAATCATAAACAGACCGTTGGCAGAAATACAAATGTTAAAGGTGCTTCTGGTGAGGGTTCAAAAGAAAATGACGAACATGTTTTTGGAAACTGGAAGAAAGGCAATCATTGCTAGATGATGCAGAAAACTTAGCTGAATTGTATCTTATAAGCTATGTGAAAAGTGGAACTTGTAAGCAATGATTTTGAATATTTAGCATGATTTCCAAGCAGAGTGTTGAGGGAGAAGACTGTTTTTTTCTTTTCTTTATTTTTTCTTTTCTTGCTGTTTGAAACAAGCCACACGGAAGATTGTTCACAGCCCCTGGAACCAAATGGTTTGCCTGTTTGAATTTAGAATTTTATGGACATGGGTACTCCTTTTGTCCTTTCATTTTTCTTTGTATGAATGAAGATATCTATAACCGTTTCCTATACCTGTCCTAGCATTGTGTTTGGGAGCAGTTAACTTATTTTCTGGTTTTATAGGTGCATAGATGGAAAGGAATTTAGTCCCAGATGGATACACCCAGAATCTCACCCATAGCTAAGTTGGGTAATTTCAATGATGAATTTTGGGACTTGTGAACCATTGAGTCTTAGGTGAGATTTTTGACTTGAATTAATACTGTATTGGGAACCTTGGAATGTGGTGAATGCATTTTGCATGTGGGAAGACTCCCTTTGGGACCAGAGAGAGCAGTGTGGTAGGCTAAATAATAGCTCTCAAAGGTGTTCATGTTCCAATCTCCAAGCCCTATGAAAATGTTACCTTATGTAGTAATAGGAAGCTAACACACATGATACATTATGTTAACTTATGTTTAAATGCTAACTTAACTCATACTTTTTATATAATTTCTACTTGGTCATGGTGTTCAATGTTTTACTTTTATATAGCTGAATTTAGTTTACTAATATTTTGATAAGTATTTGTTATTAGCTTTTAAGTGCTCGAAGTGGTATTTTATTTTTGTATCTGTTAAATATTATCTTATGTGTGCCTTTCTAGCCAACTGAAATTGTCTTGTTACAACTTCTCCTAGGGAAAGTTATAAAACGTAATATTGAGGACATCGATGTAAATCTTCATTGGGTGAACATTATGTAACACATTTCTACAGTAAAATCATTTTTTTGTTCTACTTTAATCTTTAATATTTGCGTATTTCTAGGTATGTTCAGGACTTTAAAAAAACCGTACTTCTTTACTTAATACCATTTATGTTATTCATTTGAAACGAGGTGTATCCTTGAAATATCATAACATGAAGTATACTCATTCTATTGTGTTTAAATCAAATATCCTTACACAGCCATTATTTTAACACTAATTTACAGAAATATGACTTTATATGCTCCTCACAGTCCTATTGGGAATAACCCCTTGAAAGACAGGGAAAAATGTGTCTGGTAGAACTGGAATACTTCAAAGTAGTCAGAGCCTGCAATATAATCAAATTAACTCAAATTCTGGCTCTTTTCGCAAGTTTTTCTGATAACTGTCACTCCTAAGAAAACTTTACTCAGATTTTGGCTTTTCTTAATTTTGTTCTTCTTCATATGTGCTTTGATTTCTCATAACCTGGCTGTCTCCCCATTTTCAATAATCCCAACAACCATCGTCTTTGTTCCTATGGGTGTATAATTGATTCTGTGCTTTGCCCATGGTATTTTCTTCTTATGTTTATAGTTTCTCATTCCACCTGTGAGTACTTGCTGACAACTCTGGATTCCATGACTTCTGGACATAATTTCCAGTTCTACTTAAAGGGCAATTAGATCTACCTGGACCTTTAGTCTCTAGGACCTTCAATTTGGTCACTCTCTTCTGCCCCCTCTAGTTCCAGTTGGCAGTGTCCACATCAACCTCTGAGTCTTTGGGATCTTATAAATACTGCTCTTTTCATATCATATATGTTAGTCTAGAAAGTTTAAAAAATAGTTTTAGCCGAGTTTTATTATTTTTTCTCAAAATTTAATTTAAAGAATTCTTGGTTACATCAGTGAATGATATAAAAAAAAATGCCTCATCTCCTTCAATCAGATGTCTTCATATTAAAATACAAATGTCATTTATTTAGTACACATAATTCAGTATCACTATGTACTAGTTACTATACTAGACATTGGGAAACATAGGTAACCAAGCCTGGTCTGAATTATCGACCTACTCACAACCCATTGTGGGCGCAATGAGGATAAATTAACAGTTACTATGAATGACAAGAAAAAAATGATATTTTTAAAAGTTTGATAATATTCGCCAAATAAATGCTAACAAACAAGAATGTGGAAATATATATGACTTTTTCATGTGAATCATGTATAGACAGGGGATTTTTAGAAGAGGATAATAACGTGGACAAGAGTTGATAAGAATAACAGAGACTTAGTTTGGGTTTCTCACAAGAAAAACCTGAGATAATGTTTGAACACATGCAGTTTACTTGGAGGGGAGGGAGCAGTGAACCTAGTAAACAGTACTGAGCGAAAGGATGCAGTGAGAAAGGAAAAGTAGTAAAAAACAATATAAGATTTCATTCTGAGTTGCTGCTGTCGGCAACAGGGACTCAGTTCTGTCGGTGCCTCTGAAAAACAAAGGGAAGTCCTCCAAATTGTTTTCCAGAAAGTCAGGAGAATGGAACACTTATCCAGCACTGCCCACTGTTGATTGAGGAATGTTCATCGGGGAGTTAACATTCCCACACTCTGGCTGCGGCGGTGCAGGGGCCAACAAGCTCCTGAAGATTGGGAGAAGGCTCTGGAACAGAATGCTGCATAGTGTTTCATGCATTGGAGGTAGTGCGATGAGACAGAGCTTGCTTACAGCTGTCTGCCAGAGTAGTGTCTGCCAAATCAGAGGTAGGCATAGATGTGACACAGGCACCAGAGGCATTTGTTACAGGGGACTTTAAAGTAATTTGATATAGCCGATTCTTAGGATTTATGTGTGTGTGAGTGTATGTGTATATGGCTGGGGTATAGGAGGGTGCAGAGGACTGTCAGCAGTGAATGATGGGACGGAATTAAAAAATTAGGCAGAAATAAGGTTATTGATGATTGAAGGTGTCAAACTATGAAATTTGAGCTCTTCTAGGAATAAGCATTGGAGAACAGATGATAATTTGTATGCTGAAGTAATGTGGTAGTATATGTGTGGGAAAAGGTTACTCTGAAAACATTTTTGACAATGACATGAAAAAGAGCAAGACTAGAGAAGATGAAACTAGTAGAAAGTGAAATCAGTGATCCCTTTGGGGGACAAAGTGGTGATATTGAGATTGGAGATTAAGGACTATATAATGGAGATTATGCGTAAACCATGGGGTAAGAACTAGTACTTAATTAGATGTGAAAGTAAAAGAAAGGAAAATGACAATGACTCATATCTTTGCAGGTAAGCGAGTGAAATGGTGGTCCTATCAATTAGAACTGGGGATGAAGTTTACATATTCAGCTGGTTAAGGGTACCAACAGGCATCTGGAACTAGAACAATAAAGGCCTGGGGTGGGAAATGGATTTGAAGATTTTGTAAGTAGTAGCAGTACAATCTGTGTGCATCAGATGGCCTACAAAGAATGTACACAAAGAGAAAAGATAAGAGCTCACTACTCTGAGTAATGCAAATATCTAAGGAGTGACTCTAAAAAGAGGAACCACAAACAAGAGTGTAAGGAGCAAGTAGATACCAAAACAGACTTTAGTCATAAAATCTGAGAGGCTAAAATTTAAAGAAAAATATATTACAATGCTTTAAATTGAAGGCAGTTAATAATGCCAGCAGTGGTTAACAGTATTAAATATCTTGTATATTCAAGTAATGTGAGAATAATAAGTGATATTTGAATTTTATAGTTAGGCTATTGGTGATCCTTGCAAGAGAAATTTCTATGTAGTGGTGAAAAAAGTTGTCAGCTCACAAAGAGTTAAGTAGAGAATGAAAGAGAAGGCAAACTAGCCTGGTTAGGAAATAAAAGAAATGAAAATGAACCAATAGGGTGATGTAGGAATTATATATTAATATATAATTAATATGTATATTAATATGGGAGAGACTTGTAAATGTTTACATGCTTAGGTGAAAGAGGAAGTATAAGAGGAAAACGGAGGTGAAACACCCACCAGAACACGATTTATAAGGTGAGAGCGGTACCTGGACCATGATGGGTTAGTGTTAGCTATGAAAAGGAATACATCTTTCATTAAAAGAAAAAGAGAAAAAGAAAAATAGGGGAAAAGTTACACTAAGGTGCTTTAAATTATGACAATATGTTATATCAATAGTGTAGTTATTTACAATTTTAATGATGATAAAACTAGACAAAATAAATTTTGCCTCCATGATGACATCCGTTTTTAGGGAGAACTTCCTGTTGATGGAGTTTGTTAATGAGTTTGTACCACTTCTACCCTAGAAGATCTTTAAGAACAGCAGAGATAACCATCAATCAGGAGTGATTTAGGTGGAGCCTAGTGACAAAGCACTGTTGATATCTCTCAGCACTCCCATTCTGTCAGTAGAATATATCAAATAAAGCTCATTTTAGAAGTGGCAGTTCTTAGCTCAGTTGTAGGTAAATGGCACACAGTAGATACTTAATAAATAGCTATTAACAATAACATCCTCTACATTTTTAAAAGTAAAGATATACCAGTTGTGTAATTAATTATTACCATTAGACCAGAAAATACTAACACCAATGGGGTTCTAATTAGGAAAATTATTTAATAGAATTCCTCCTGTCTGCAAGATTTGCTTAATTTGCATTTGGGAGATGTGTTTTACACATTTCTGTAGAAATGTGTTTATGTAATTTTAATTCCTGTCTTGAACACAGAAAATTTCTGTTTTCAAACAATCAAAGGAAAGGAACTACATCTCAAGACTTGTTTTGAGAAGTGCAATATCTGAGGCACCATTGGGTCAGTTTCTGATATTACTTGAAACCTCAGTGGAGTTGATCCAGAGATGAGTATCTCCTTTGTTCACAATAGGACTCATACTATCTCTTAGGTGGAGTCCCTTAAGAGGTGGGAAACTTGAAGAAAAATTGCCTTGTCTATAGTCAACAGACAATTGTTTTCTCAAGTGAGAATTTTTCACCTGCCCTGACCTACCTTATGGGTTTCCTCATTACTCTGCAGCTTTAAATGTAGCAAGGAAAACCGCTGCAATGTGGTTGTCTGCCTGCATCTTACTGAAATTAGATGATTCTTTTTCACATCAGGAGCACAAATTTGCATTTGTGCTCCTGATGTGAAAAAGAATCATCTAATTTCAGTAAGATGCAGAATCAGATCCATGTCTAGTTTGTCTAACCTTCAATACCATGAAAACATAACTTGTAGTTTTTACTTCCATAATATTTTGTCGTAGGAAGCTCACTGACTGACATACTCTTCTCAAACTTTAGCATTTTATTTCAAATCAGTTATTTGGGGGAATTTCTCCTTTTAAAGAAAACCTAGAACAACTATTTTAAACTTTTAACTATAAGGATGATATAAAAGATAAAATTATGGTTTTTTATAGGAACTATGATATAATGGCCTTATTATGTTCTCTTAAAGTATATATTGTGGAGCATTCATGCAACCTAACGAAGGGGAACAAGTAACTTTCCCTCTTGTTTCAAGAGAGAGTAAGAAAAACATGCATGAGTAAAGTATGTCACATCTAGACAGAACCATGTCTTGCAAAGATGTCATTGCCCACAGAGTTCGGTTTATCTGGTAAAATTAAAGTTTCAATTGGATTCTCCAAGTCCAGAGGTTCTTTAACTTTGGAAATACGAAAGGCAAACCATACAAAGGC
>NW_011888839.1:10984792-11003635 GCF_000151845.1 Pteropus vampyrus | reverse complement strand
TGCCCTACTACATTAATGTAACATTTTAAATCCAGAGTCCTATCTCTAGCCGCAGGCCTGGATCACAGCTATACCTGGGATCCACAGCTGGGTATTCTGCTCTAAAGATACTTTGAGGAGAAAACAGTTTATTCAGAAGATGGCTTGGTAAATATGGAATCACAAAAACCAGAGAATTACTTATAAGATTTGAATAGTTGGTGGAATTAGATAAAGCTATATTGCTATAATTGGGCAGGAAGAGTCTTTGGCCCATGGCACTCACTTTCTTGTGCTACCCTTGAATGGATAGTAATTATATTTAATGCTGAACTCTGCTTCTTTTATTTTTCATGTCTAACTTATGTTCCCTTCTGATTGATATTGATATTTTGTGGGCCATGTGAATTTATACAATCAGGATTCATTTGAGGCTTGCTCTTCTGAGAGAATCCTTGTCTAAGATCGGTTGTCTAGCCCTCTCCAGGTTGATTATGTTTTGATCTTCCTGTTTAATTCTCAAAACATAATCTTATTTGCAAATTTTTTGTAACCTTTTAGTTACAGTTCAGACTGGTTCTTTTCCTCTTAGCTCCTTGCAAGAACTTGTTCCTTATTACACTTATTATCTTTTCAACACGTTTGTCTCTGTGTATTGTTTGTATATCTATATATTGCATGTGTATGTCTATGTGTGCTTTAGGAAGCACATTTAATGGAATCTGTCATACGCTGTCTTTGATTTTTTAAGAAAATAATTTACCCTCTTTGGCTCCCATTTTTCTAATGTGCCATATGTGATAATTAGAATATTCATCCAAGAACCTCTTGATTTTAATAGTCCTATGATTTCATAATTATCTTAATATTAAAGAATTCATGATAGTGAACGATAAGCAGCAGTTCATAGCATCTTTGATCTAAAAGCCTCGGATAACTGAAAAAAAATCATATTCATTTTCTAAAACTTATAAACAACTTTAGTTTCTCCAGACTTTACTGGCAGATCTAAAAAGAAAAAAAAAAATATTTACTACAAAAATATGACTTTCGGTCTCTCCTCAACAACTAATACAGTTATTTCTTGAGAACAAAATGTATTTGCTGACTGGATATATTTAACTTGAAAATTCATTTTCTGATTTCTAGATTTTAGATCATCATTCATGAAATTTTATTCCTATATTTTAAAGTGATAGTACATTTTTATGTATATTTTCCATGGTATAATTATTTATCTTTTAAAAGTTTAAAATTATATTCAAATATATTTTAATTACATTATTTTATAATGTATAATTGTTATAAAGTAGCATAAAATAAGTATTCAGTGCTATAGTCATTGTATGGATGCCATGATTATAAAAAACCTTATAATATAGAATAATAGTAGACTATAAAAATTCACATAGATCCTAATTTATTAAAAGTAGTTAAGCTATTAATTATTCACTTTGTTTTTAAGACTCAAGGTCTGTTTATTATAGGTCTGATAGGTCATGAAATCTAAAGAAATTAAATTAGGTCATATATAAAGGAGAAACTTGCCTAAGGGCTGAGCAACATCTTAGTGAAGTTAAAATAAAAATAAAAAAAGGAAGGAAACTAAGTTACCTTCAGTCCTATGCTTCTGTGTTTATACAAGAAAGTCAGGATCTAAAAGTGAAAGTAATTGCGGCAACAATGAACTCAATAAATACTAGTAGGTAATAAAGACTTGCTTAATTTAATTTCAAAAAAACACAAATAATTTTAAGGTAGTCATCAATGAGAAAAATTACCTTTTTTGAGAGAATTACTTTTTTGCTCCGATTTTGTAGTGGTAGAAGGAAAAGAATAGTCAGAAATAAAATGAAACTTCTATTGTTCTTATGTGGCTTATTGCAGAATTTTTAAATTCCAGTCTTATTTTTCTTCCTATGCCAGACAACCAGCAACTGAATAGCTGAACTGAGATATTTATCCAGCAGAAAAAAGAGTTAAATGTAAAGGACAGTGATTAAAGAAATCAAAGACATATCTACACTCCTATGTTCGTTGCAGAATTATTCACAATAGCCAAGATGTGGAAACAATCTAAGTAAGTATCTGCCAATGAATGAATGGGTAAAGATGATCATATGTATAATTACTGAGTTATATATGTAATACGTATGAGATGAAATATTACTCAGTGATGAAAAAGAAGGAAATCCTGCTCCTGCCATTTGTGACAACATGGGTAGAATTAAAAGCATTATGCTAAGTGAAATAAGCCACTCAGGGAACGACAAATACTGTATGGTATCACTTATATGTGGAATCTAAATAAAAAGTCAAAATCATAGAAACAGAGAGTAGAAATGTGGTAGCCAGGGGGTGAAGGATATAAACTTTCAGCTATAAGAGGTATAAGGTCTGAGAATCTCATGTATAATATGGTTGATAATACTGAATTGCACAATTGACATTTGTTGAGAGAGTAGAAAAACTTTCTCACAAAAATTGATAAATATGTAAGGTGATGGATGTGTTTGAATGTGTTAATTAAGTAGATGAAAGGAATCTTTTCACAATATATACATATATCAGATTATCACAATGTACACTTTAAATATCTTACTTTTTTGTCAATTATCCCTCCATAAAGCTGGAAAAAAATAAAGGACAATAAATGAGGGTTGTGGACTGAGTGGAAAGAGGTTCATTAAATGAGATGTGGAGTTAACATGTGAAAGAAAAAATTAATTGACAGCTATATTAAGATGAACTGTTAATCTAATAATTAGTGATCCTACAGTACAGGTATCCTAAACCCAGTAGAAGAATTGTTCACTATTTTTTTAAAAAAGACAGTGTTTAAATTGACACAGCCTTCTTCATGTCTAGTAATAAGAACTGAATACAAAAGTACTCCATGAATAGGGAAATTAATATCTATTACATCGAAAAATTTTGATGTTGGTCACCAATCCACATTGTGCTGAATTCCCTGTGGGAGAATGACTGGAAATATAATTGACTGCTGACTGAATAACTCTGGTTTCCTAAGCCTTATTGCCCAGAGAGAGTTTCTAGGTAGTTTATAATTCTTTCTGATTTCTTAAAATAGTCTTATACTTCAGATATTTTGTTTGGACAATCATGTCAGTTCATACAATGGATTCAAGTATATTATTCTCTATTTGATGAATTTATGTTCATGTCTAATGCCTTGCTTTATCCTCTAATAAACAACAGGAAAGTACCTTGAAAAATTCCACAGTTTGGATCTATATTCAGAGTATCTCAATTTAAAATAAATTTATATCCTAGTATATATTCAATTGGCAATTATCCCCAACCTTCTTGAATGCATTCAGGATATATCAGAAACTTAAACTAAATAAACTAAAAGATACTGCAATATATAAACTGTGTATATTTTATCCTATAAATTATTTTTCTCAGAGAAAAAAATACATTTTTCATATAGTTGCTGCAATTCTGTTTATTCTTAAAATAATCACTTTTATTCTTCTTTAATTACTTTAAAATACATCTGACATCTCCAAATAATTTTTGTTCCATTTAAAAATAAAGCTTATCTCCTCACCCCTTAAGTGTGGACTTCTTTCAAAAGAGTATAAAAAGGGGTAAAAAATGTGATTTTACATTGGAGAAACCTGACAAACACTACTTCAGCCAAATGATCAAGGGTAAGTAACATCAATAATAAGTCATGTTGACAATATGTGCTTTTAATATAATGTGATGAGAATGACATTTACTTCTGTAATTTTTCACCTAAAAACCATAACCCTATTCTAATCATGAAAAACATCAGAAAAACACAAATTGAGTGATATTCTACAAAATAACTGACCAGAACTCCTCAAAACTCTCAAAGTCATCAAAAACAAGGCTGTTTGTGAAGGTACTTTCATTGTACTGCTGTAGAAGTACAATGGTCCCACCAGAAAGCAAGAACAAATCCTTTTGCCCACTGCTCAACAAAGAGAATGCATCCCCTCCTCTTACCTCTACTCAATCCAAGGCGGAGAGAGAACACAAAGCCAGAAGAAATAATCTACTACTCTTCTTTCTTTCAGTTCTCCTATTTCCATTTGCAATGGTCTGAAAAATAGAAAATTTTGATTCTGCTTGACGATCTATTCTTATATTCTGTAAAATCTTTCTGTTCTAATACCTAAAATAAGTCACGTGCTTAAAAGCCAAGAATTACATGGTTTTCATTTGTTTGTTTAATTCAGTTCTCCTAAAATAAATTCTACAAGCACCATGATTACCTCCATTATTGTGGCCAGTTTGTAGGAAAATTACTGGAGGAAGTAGGGTATATTCCCACCAGAGAAAAAGAAGCTATGGTAATCTTAAAATGTCAACAGCTTTCTCTGAAGTATTTAAGGCTTTCTTACTACCAACACGTAAAGTCCGCTCTTAATGTGATTTTCAAGGTTTTCAATATTTTTAAAACTTATCTCCAGGTGTATACAATAAATACACAATAAAACTTCAGCTAATAAATTGAGTTGTCCTCACAATACTATATACCATGTTTATCCCTTCCTCTTTACCTCTGCCTGTACCATTTTTACAACCTCAAATCTCATTGTTGATCTTATCCATCTTTCTAATTAGATGCAGATTTTCATTTTCAGCTTAGCTTCTTTACTGATGTCAGCTCACTGTGTACCCTAAATCATCTTCGGTAATACATTTGAATAGCTTTCTTTCATTCAGTAATTTGCCATGCCACGTCCAATGATATCTCTTACAGAATTTTGTAATTTTTGAAAAGCAAATGGAAGAAATATTAAACTTTTTTATTATAGTGTTTGTCTTTATTATATTAATAAAAAATTTTGACTCAGAATTTTAGTAACTTGTTTAAGATTACAAAAATGGTGGGCAGCAAGATTAACACTAGACCCACAAGTTAGCCTGACTCCTGAGTTTGGATCTACTTCCTTTTTAGCATTCTGTACTGTTGTTTAGTCTTTCATTTTTGGGTAACTTTTGTCTTTATAATTAGTTTGAGGACAAGATGTTAGCAAGCTTGTTAAAGCTGTACAGCCTTCTCTCTCTCTCTCTGTCTCTCTCTCTCCCTCTCTCCCTCTACTCACCCCCATGCTCTCGCTCTCACTCTTTCAATCTTTTGCTCTCCTCTTTCTGGAAGATCTGGGAAAATTTCTGTTACTTTGGCATCTGTAGCTGCCTCTCTCACCACTGCTCACAGACAATAAACCAGAACAATATTTATAATAACAAATCAAATGCTTATGTCATTATATTTTTATAGAGAATGATATAAGATGAACAGATTGCCCCAACCTGTTTGTTCTTAATCCTAGTTCTGAGAGTAAATTCAATGTATTATGCTTGTTTTCTTTCCCTCTCAGGCTCAGAGAAGTTTTGGAATGAGGAATGGAGATCCCAAGTGTTTGTCATAAAATTTATTATTTTGAGTCTTCTGGTTAGATGTTACCAATGGAAATTATATTACTTTCTAAAATAAAGTTAGTGTTTTATGAATATGAGCCATGTAAGAATTTAAAAATACGATCTTTAGCTATGTATCCCCAGAATTGTGTGACAGTTATTGTGTTTGATAACGCTAGCCCAGCACAAGAACTAGTGCTGTAATTCCCAGTATTCTCAAAGGTAACTATTCTAGTTACCTTTGAATAGAATGTGATAGTTGATGAAGTTATTGATGGTTGATGAAATATTATATGGCCCTCATGTCAGAGATGGTCAGCCCTGCTAAATAAATGACACAGCAGGTAATAAATTGATTTAAATTACTTTATCATTGATATACTTAATACAATGAGATTACTATTTCTTTTTCATGCTACGGCATTAGATTTAAGTATGACTTATGCAACCACAGTTTCTTAATCAATATCTTTTCTGTCCTGTAGCCTTATTAATATAATCTTAATTTAGTAAGAGGTAAAAAAAGCATCAGTTTCCTTGGTTTCTTTGCCTCTCAGGATTTCCATGTGACAAAGTTCTAAACATTGAGATGTAATCAGAAATTGAATTGTGGTAAAACTGATCATGAAAGTTATTTTTTCTTTAATAAAGGGACAAACTCAGTTGTTATGAGCCTGATAACATGCACCTTTCATTCTGTAGTTTAAACTCTGATATGAGGTAGCAGTTTGTAAGTGGGAGGAAGGAAGGAACTCGGATGATCCCGTTTTGTAACATGGAACTGTCCTAAATGGCTTACTTCCAGACTGTGTTATGTGAAAAAAACAATTTGTTTCAGTTGGATAGTTGGGTTCTTTGATCTGCAGCCAAATATAATCCCAACTACTGTACCCTTTTCAAATCAAATCCAGTACATACTAAGAGGAGTAAATATATTGTCCTTATTATCCTCGAAGACCTGTCCTTAGAAATACTGGTAATTATAGTTTGTGTGATAAAGTCCCCTACAGGTGTTATCCATTAAAGAGCACCCAAGTCTGCCAAGGTCAAGGTCAAAGCCAATATAACACTCCAATAAGTTTCCCATGCTCTCTTGTTTACTGAGGTTTCCCAAATCTGAAATTAAAAGGGAGATATCTCTGGAATAATTAATGAAACATCATTTGTTTGGTATTTCATTTTGGAACAATGATTTATTTCAAGATTTGAAAAGATGAAAGACTGATAAAGTCATTCACTGAGAAAAAATAAAAATTAAGTACATTAAATTATCAAAATACTTCTAGTATGCAGTTGCATTAAATTTATTTGTTATATGAGGCAAACATTTTATGATTTAATTACTTGAATCCTTTGAACTCTTACTTCAATGTCAAAAATAATGTTACCGTTTTATTTATGTAGTAAATAATTTTCAGTCAAGTTCAGCCATGTGTCTGAATCTTTCATTGTTATCCATTAAATAATAATTGAAAGTTTATTGTATATACTATGTATTATTTTAGCTACAGTTGGCTTGCACAACCTCTTGAAATCCAATTGTGTTCATTTCTTCCCAACTCCGCCTTCAGAGGCATCACATTGTTAGCTTGAAATCTGCCATATTATGAATGATTACACCAAAGAAATTGACAAGTGCTGCGCATCAATCCTTTTGTGTGTGTGTGTGTGTGCGTGTGTGTGTGTGTGTTGTGTAAGGGAATAGAAGCTGTCAAGCATTTACCTGAATACCACTGCAGAGGATATAAACTAAACTAAGGAAATACTCTACTTTTATTTCTTTAACAAATAATAATTTAGCCTAATTTTATGTCATATACTTGTTAGGTTGTGTGAAAATTGCAGAGATATTCTACATGATTTATTCATTCATGAAAATTTTTATTAAATGCCCACTACAAGCAGAATGTACTGCTGTTATTTGGAGTTTCCATTGTAGTGGGCAAGGTTTTCTACTCAAGGTGTTTACAATATACTAGGGGATAGTCCATCTGCTCACAAACCACTGTAATGTAAGGCAGTGTGTGATAAGTGCTGCGGGATGGTGAAGTCATTGGGTAATGTAATTCTGAGCAGGAGAGAGCACTTGTGAGTGATCTGGTAAACTGTACAATGCTTCACTGAAGTGGTACCATTAGTCCTGAATCTTGGCATTTAGAGAAGAAATCCATAGATAAAAGTGAGTGTGGGTGGGAGGCAGATAACTTCTTTGCTTTTTTTAAAACGAATTTCTGTTATTTTCTCATATTTTATTGAAATAATTTGTATTTGTCTTCTTTCTCATTAAGTTTGAGAACTCTTCTCAAAATAGATGAATACTAATTTTTTCCCCCCTCTGGCACAGAAACTGTCAGAATTCAAGTCCTCAATTAATACCTCTGGACTGATTTCATGTAGGAGAAATAAAATACTAGTGCAAGCTGTGTTTAGAAAATGGTGAGCACTAACTATACTTTGTCTTGATGAAAGATTATGAGAATTAAAGTACGTGAAAAAAGATAAATAAAAAATGAGGTGAAGTCAGATCATGAATTTATAATATGAACAGAAACTGACCTTTAGTTTTAGAAGGCATTTAAAAAAGTATTTAGTAGTGAAGGAGTGTAATCAAAGCATGCTCTAGAAGGATGATTTGACAGCTATGTTTGAAAGTGGATTACAGTTTATTTCAGAAATAAATATTCTGAAGATAATGAAATAATATAGGTAGCAAATAAAAATGACCTAAACTAACAAAGGAGAAAAAAGGAATTAAATGATAGAATGCAGTTGACTTCAAGGTAAATAAAAATGAGAATTTAGCATCATATTGTACAAAACAGGTGAGTGAGAAGAAAAGAATATAGAAGATTAGCAGTTCTGAGCAAAGTGACTGGAAATACATGGAATATTTTTAAAATTTAAAATTTAAATTTAGAAGATATTTTTACTTTTGTCTGTTTATATTTTCAAGAATGTGAGATTTTGTACATATTAAGTCTATTAGATGCTTTATAAATACGTGAGATACTCAGTAAGAAAAATTAGAATTGAATAAATTGTATAGTATATGTATATATGTTTATGTGTGTAGTTACAGTTATTTGCAAAATAGTAAGGCATATATTTAATAGGTCTTTTTTAAGATTGAATCTGTCACCAAAAATATATTACATAAGTTGAGCATAATGCCTAATTTATTTTTATCCTTCATCAAAATTTCTGTTTATAAAAAATGTAAAGTTACGAAAATAAATATTCATATTCTATTATCTCATTAAATATTTGCATTTTTTCAAGTATTCTTGATGATTGTTTAGTAGTAGTCATTTGTTAATATGATAAAAACCACATGGCTAATTAAGTTCATGTTATTCATGAAGGGCCTAGAACACAACTAATCTAGTCCCAAAAGTTCTACTGAACTTATGTGAGTTTCATATATAGCATGACTTTATTTTTTTTCCAGTTTTATTGACATATCATTGACATACAACATTGTATAAGTGTGTAGCATGATGGTTTGACTTCAGATGTGTGACCTAGAAGTGTACATTATGTTATAAGTACATATTTAATGAGATTAATGGCCTTATTAAATGAAAATGAAACACAAAGTCAGGTTTTATTTACAATTAATTCACTTGCTTGACTTTAGAGTGAAATTGTTATATTGCCCCTTCAGGCTGGTATATTAACCCTTTCTTTCCACTAGCTACTTACTAAAAGTGGGCTTTTATCTCATTTTCTTCGCTAAAATAGGTCTATTACCATGTCTATAAAACCATCTAGGAGTTCATTTTTTTCCATTTAGTAAAAGATACAGAATAATATTTGACTCTTTTTACCTCAGAGGAATGTTTTTGAGAAAGAATAATAATTTTAAATGTTTTCAGTTGTTAAATTCTGCCTAATAGTTCTAATATTATTTTGATGATGAATATATGAAAACAATAATATGAACAATATAATTTGATAATGCAGGAAAAGCTAGAAAATAACCTGAGTTTAAAGACTAAAACTGGTAAGTAGTAGTACGATCTTAGTTTATTTTAATTGCTACTAATTTTTTAGGACAGTAAATACATTTAAAGAAGCAGATTTACTATTCTTTGTTTCTCATTAAAAAAAAGAGAGAGAATTATACCTAATTTTCATCAGAGTTTTTTTTAATCTATTTTAAATCCTTTAAATATTTGTTTCAGGAAGTTATAACTAGCTTATGAGAGAACGTGTCATATACTTGTTAGGTTGTGTGAAAATTAAATAAACACTAGCTTATGTGTTCATGAATACCAAGCATGATTATTGTTAAAATATATATAAATATATATATATATACACATATATATGAATAATAAGAATTAGAAACTGGATTTAAGACTCCTCTGACATTGGTAAATATCAGCAAGGCAAAAACTGACTGTTAAGGGGACACATAAAATAAAATAACATTGGACTATGCTTGAAACATAATTAAAATAATGAAGAAGGAAATATTTGAACTGTCTTTCCTGTCATTTGCATTTAGTAATATTACACAAATGAAGAAACCTAGAATATCCTATAGAGAAATATCCGAGATTTTTAAAATGCAGCATACATGGTAAAGAACCATTTGGGAGTTAAAAATAGTTGTATGAATTTGAGTAGGACATGTGTTTATCTCATTAATTTTTTTTGACTGATTAATAACCCCATGATTTTCTAGATTCTATTCAAAGTGAACATGCAAGTCACATTTCACTTTATCTTTTCCAATAGAATAATATTGCTGCTTTTGATGAAGTTAACACTGATTGAATTGGCCACATTGATAATTCACCCCCTTTGCCTATGTGACTGATTGATTGCCTTCTTCAGTTATGAGCTAATGGACAGAACACACACTTTATTGAAGAAGCATTTAGAGGTTAATAAAATTTAGTTTTTCCATCAAAAACAAATACCTTTATGATAGCTGAGCAGAGTCATTGGTGATACACTTTATGAATAGAGTATATCATGCCTGTTGTACACAGGAGAGCAGTTACGTGTTTTGAAAATGGTACTCTAAAATGAATCTAAATTCTTAGAATTTTAATTTACTGTGGTAATTAAATAAACTATACTGATTCTTCAAGAAAAATTAAATAATAGAGCAAAAGTATGATTTTTAGAATAATCCATAATTCTGACTCATTAAGTATGTCTTAAAGTCTGTTTTTTTAAACTTTCAATGATGCTAAATATATATTAAGAATCTGAAAACCTTTTGCCATCATTCTGGTCTATTCCATAAACATCTTTGACCAGAATTATTGCAATGACCCCCTAATTGGTTTCTCTACTTCTACCCTTTATCCCGGTAAGATATTCTCAACACAGAATCTAGGCTGATCCTTTGATAGAGCTCAGACCACTTTTATGCTTAAAACACTGAGTAAAAGAAAAATTGCTTACAATGGCCAAAATACCTAAATTATGTGCCCTGCACCCCAAACTCATCTCTCTAACCTTATCTTTTGCTATTCTGCTATCTCACACCTCTCAAGCTTCACCGGTCTTGCTTTCTACCACCATGCTTGGCATAATTTCACATCAGTGTATTCAACATGGGTCATTTCCTCTGCCTGGTACACTCTTTTCCTGTATATCCATCTACATGTTTAATTCTCTTTTGCCCTTCAAATCACCTTCTCATCAAGGGTATCCATACCATTGATTTAAAATAACACTTCCCACCCAACACACATGCCCCTCCTAAACTGCTCTACTTTACTTTATAGTATTTATCGTCTTCTAACTTACAAATAATATACTTGCTTGTTATGCTTATTGTGTGTTTCCATGTTGAAATGAAAAGTTTACAAGAACAGAACTTTTCCTTGCTCTGATCACTGATGGATCCTAAGACTTATAAAAGTGAGATGTAATAAATGCTTAAATATTTGCTGAATGAATTAATGAATACTTAACTACAGTTAGAGTTGGGAAAAATAGTCTCTTCCTACCTCAAAAAAAGTAACTAACCTAACAATAAAGCTTAGAATGACAATTAGCGGTGTGTATAAATAGACTGCCACTGAAAACAAGATAGGGTACTTATTAAATGTCCGCCTTCTTCTATATGATTTGAGTGTCTGTTCCATTTCTGTGAAGATTATAATGAAAAACACTGAGCAGTCATTGCATACACACAGATCTTGGTTGATTATAATCAGAGAATTACTTAAGTAAGGGGAAAACCAAAAAACGATTTTCTTAAATGCTATATGCAGTGTAAGATCTTACCAGTATATTTTAAATAAACATACAAATTATTGTATATTAGTGAAAAAAATAAACTCTAAGCATACTAAAATATGTTTATCTCTTAAAGTTATTTATTTATAGTAATAATCATATAGGAACACAGTATAGTCAATGATGCAGAAACTGTGTTTTCAGTTTCTTTAAGAGGATCTATGATATCATGGAAACTCAGCATTGGTTTAGATTTCAGATGTTCTATCAACTCATTCAGTTGAACTATCTCTTCACTTTTACCATTCAGAGAATATAATTTCTTTTTCTATCAAGAATAAGTCCTTTCAGCAAAGCAATCAGCTGACTTCTGAGAGTCCTTCTCTGTTAGGCAGAGCAGTGGGATATACTTCTGTGCCAAATTACCCAGAAATAGATGGAAGAAACCTCATGAACTTAAAGGGTATCATTACGGTAAAAGTAAATAAAAGTATATAAAAGCTGCACTCATTAAACTATTGTTTCATTTTAAATGTGGGATAAGAATAATATTGTTCGCTTTAAGCAGTGGGTTGTACATTTGGTCCAAGGTCATGATGCAGCAACTTAGGATTTCTTTGGAAAAACTGTGGAAAATATTTCATCTTTTTTCTTAATTAAAAAGACAAGTGAAAAGTAAATACTGCTTTTCGAACTTTAACTAAGCACAAAGCACATGGAAAAATGCATAAATGTAAAATTAACTTTTTGCTGTTCAGAAAAAGAACTTGGATTTGAAAGCAAGTGAGCTAAAATAAAAACATGCATAATTTACACTACAGATGGGTATATTCTTTGCATTAAATGATACCTAGCAATTTCAAGGAGAAAAAATAAAGTGACGATCAACATTAAGAAGGTGGCAGAAGTAATCAAACACATGTCATGTGTAAGAAAAGACATAATGAAGTTTCTATAAGAATCTTTTTTTTATGACTCAGACACCAAATAACTATTTCACAAGCTTCAGCAGAAGTTCCCAGTTCACTTATCAATAATGCATCCAGCCACAGCTTTAGATATTAAAACAAGAGAAGCTGACTATATCAAAGATCCAAAGTTCAAATACATTATACTATGGAGCTTAAAACCAGACAAGGAAAATCAGGGGGTGAAGGAGGTGGATTGTATGCAAATGCAGAAAATACTTTTTTTGAAAGTTGAAAATAAATTAGTCATGAGGTACAGGGCCTTCAGTTTTACAAATCAGAATTATACCAAAGATCCCATAGGTGTGAACAAAATGTTCACCATTTAAACAATATCTACTAGGCAATGGAAAGATAGAGGTCAATGTAATTTAAAGTATTTGCATTTCATGAGATAATTCCATTAGCAACAGTCACTGTGTTTGCTGAAAATCTCAGCAGAAAGACAAAGAACTATAATGTATTTCTTTAGACTCAGAATGGAACCACATTAATAAAGCAACAAAATGAAGTTTGCATTGTTGGTTTTCATAGTTATAGTTTCATAGTTGCGGAGATTCAATCTGGCCCTAATCATAATTCATAAATAAAACGTTATGGGAAAAATCCATTGCCATGAGAATAATTGACTGAGAATGTTGTTTTGTTGTGCTTTAATAAATACTATAACAAGTACATGATACTTTAATTTAGTTGTCCCTTGTTTTTTTGCTTACCATTATGTTATCAAAGCATTCAGGGAATGTTTCAGTATATTCAGGAGAGTAAAGTTTACAAAATCCATATTTTATAGCACTATAAGTTTCTGATTAATATCAAAAATTATCTCTTGATTAATTAATAGGTTAAAAAAAGAAAATAAATGAGATTTGTTTGTTTGTTTGTTTTATGCTCAGTTCTGTGGAAGTCAGCCAAATTAATTTCATTCAAGTCTAGAGAGAATTATTGGGTGGCAAAAATTCAGAAGATTAGCAGACAGCAATTGCACTTGTAAAATGGCACTTTAGAGTGCCAAAATTTTAGTTTGAGTAAATTTTAGAAACTTGCTTTTGAGGTTAAACCAATTAGGGCACTATTTTCCAGTTTGGTATCATATCTTAAAGTGTTTGCTTGAATCATCTCTGTGCTCAGGGCCCTTATGTAAAGAGGTTAAATCAGATAGAGCTTATATCTACATTATTCTCAGGCTTCAATGATTTAGATTACACTGCATTTAAATACAGGGCAGTCATGAATCTCTACTTAAGTTCTTCATTAGACCCATTTAGAAAACTTAACTCCAATAAAATTTAAGGGCAAAAAATATGTATCAAGATAAAACTAAAAAATAAAAGTCTGTTAATACCTTTTTGTTCATCTAAAAGTCACCTTTAAAATGAGAGATAATCTTATTATTGTTCTCTTTTAAATATCGATATAGTGTTTCCAGGTACAGTAGTGAAAACAGTTCAAACTCATACTTAGGAATAATTTCTCTTGGTGTAAACATGTTTTAACTGCTAAATCAGCAGCAGTGGGCTTCTGTTCCAGAGTTGAATAGTGCATTTTAAGTTGCTGCACTTTTTTTTTTTTTTAATGAGATACTGTTCTCAATCAATAGCATATTAATTAAAAACTCAAGAGGAACAGAATTGAAGATATCTGTTGTTTGGCTCCATAGAACTCTAAATATATCTAATAGCTTTAATATGTACTTTAATCTCTTAGAACGAATGAGATGTTTAGTGTCACTGACAAAGACAGAATGCACAATGGGACTTTCTTCGAGAATATTTCCACCTCGGTTGGTCTCCGTGAAATTCCGACAATCATGTACGACCAAGCATGCAGAGGTACATCCGGTTAGGGAGGACAGGTTAGCAATGCCACAGGCAGGTGTACATGAAATTAAACAAAATGTCTTTGCTACCGGTTTTAATTTACTTTTTTGTAAATTAAGTCAATTTAAAATGATTATAAATTATTATTTTCTATGATTATTTTTGTCTAAAAACAAGTACAATATGAAGTAAATTTAAGGAAAGAGAATTCAGGAATATTAACTTTGATTGCTCTTAACTGTAAACTAACTTCATTTAATTTTCTCTTCAAATTCTGCTTCAAGCAATAAAAGATGCCCTAAAATTCTTCCCCCCAAATGTGACTATAATACAATTGAAAATAACTGTTTGACAGTTGCTTTTAAAAATGCTTTCTGAATCCTAATAATCAGATTTCACAAATTACATTTATATATATTTTATATTCTTCGTAGATATTTAGTGTGCTACCCTAATTATTTCTGTCAATACTAAGCTTCATCCAATTAAAAAGAAAAAACTAGAGTATACTGGTAAAAGTAAGTATAATAAAATCGGACTACAGGAGTGTCCTTTATCTATGGAGGATATGCTCCAAGACCCTAGGTGGATGCCTGAAATCACAGATAGTATTAAACATGTACGATTTTTTCCCTATACAAACATACTTATAATAAAGTTTAATTTATAAATTAGGCAGAGTAAGAGATTAACAACAGTAACTAATAAGATTATTATAACAATATACTGTAATGAAAGTTATGTGAATGGGTCTCTCTCTCTCTTTCTGATAACCAATCTGATGATGGATACAGCTACCAAGTGACTCACAGTTGGGGAACATGTACAGTATGGATATGCTGGATAAAAGGATGATTCATG
This sequence comes from Pteropus vampyrus, assembly GCF_000151845.1. Classification (NCBI taxonomy): domain Eukaryota; kingdom Metazoa; phylum Chordata; class Mammalia; order Chiroptera; family Pteropodidae; genus Pteropus; species Pteropus vampyrus. The sequence goes on along the minus strand of NW_011888839.1, from coordinate 10,988,382 downwards.
TCCTAGGCAGAAAGAAGTGGGATGGCATGAGATTTCATAACAATACTCAGACTGGTATGCAATTTAAAATTTATGAATTATTTATTACTGAAATTTTCCATTTAATATATTTGAACCACATTCGACTGAGGGTGACTGGAACTGTGGAAAGGGAAACAGTGGATAGAGGGTGACTACTGTATCTTGAATGAAATCCCAATAATTCAAACTATAAGTTATGTGATCTTGGAAAAATTACTTCAGTATTTTGTGTCCAAGTGTTTTCTGAAAAATGGGGATAATAATTGCTCTATAAAATTGTTGCATAGTTTAAGAGTTAATCAACAGAAAGTGATAATAATGCTGCCTAGCACTATTGATGGCATGCTATCAATAAATGTTAGTTACTATTAATTTTAAAAAAGTATTTTCTATTCATCCTCAAATTCTTAAGGAAACTAAACTATCGTTTTCATACTGAAAGACTGAAGCATGTTTAAAGAAAGGCATATTTTAAGTTTTTAAACACAGCCATTGAATACTTTCTTTACTCTATGGATGTATAGGTTGCGTGGATCAAATAGTTGGAAACCTTGTGCTTTTGTTACTGATATCCTGATATATTGTACAACAATATAATGCTTTCAGGTTTGTTTTTGCAATTTTTGTATGATTTTTATTTTTTCAGAATAATGCTCTGCAGCAAACCAGAACAACCACATTAAGACAAAAGTTTTCAAAATAACAGGATAAATACATAAATTACAACTCTGCTGATGGATTAGCTATATGACTGGGGATAAGTGTGTGTAAGGAGCAGACTGTAGTTAAAAATTCAAACTTGCCATCTAATTTTATTTTCTGGTAGCTCATTTCATTATTGTGGGTAATGTTAGTGCAAATTGAGAGAGGAACTGCTATAGGTATAAACAATGTTACTACATTGCTCTATTTAGCTAACTAGAAAGTACAGCTATACTAATTAGAAGTAGCCCGGGTTATCTTTTGCAACATGGTAAATTTTCCAATTGCTAGTAGGAGCTAGCTTTTCTTTATAAGCTTTCATTGTTATCTCGAGTACTTTGTGATCAGATATTATTTCTTCTAAGTAATTAAATGGGCTCTTTCTATATAAAGAATATTTCTCCAGCATCTAGCAATTTTTATTTCAAAACTGGGGTGAAAATAATCAAGTACACAGAGAAATTTAAAAAAGAATAAAATGTAACCCTTGAAGCTAAAAGTTCAGAAATCCTTGAAAAAATAGAATTTTTTTTTATAATTAGTAGAATTATTTTAAAATAGATCTAATGTATGTTAAATTTGAACAACATGCCACAGTTCATTTTAATATAAACAGAGAAAAAGCATTCCACTAGGCTGAACACAGAGAGGTTTCTGATTATTTTTCAAAATGTTTATAGTTTTACAACAGATGTTACTAGGCAAGTTGAAAGATCTTGTGCACTCATTCAGTTGCCTCTAATGATTTTACTATCTCATTGTGTATATATATCCAAGCATGAAAATAATTAATTGTGCTAAAAGATAGTCTGTGTAGCAGAGTATGTGGTATTACCAGATTTTAAATGAAAACAATTAGTAAACTGTAAACATAAAAAGAAAATAGCTGTCAAAATAATGTTTAGCTTAACTATTAAAATATAACTTATTTTCTCTGTGTGCATGGTGAAATTCAAGATCGATTATGACTGTAAAAATTAAGAGATTATTTTTAAAGATTTTCATAACAGGGTGGGTTTCTTAAAATGGAGCTGAATTATCAATGCGAGAAAACATGAGTGGATATGTATAATGCTATGCTATAATAATCCAATTACTTTCCATAGTCCAGAAATAACATGCAATTTCCACACCTGGGAGTATGGTAGAATGTTATTTACACAGTTTGATTCTGAATATATAGTAAACTTTTTTTTTTTTTAAATTTCTGGACCTATTCTTTCTTCCTTTTCTATCTCTAAGTTAAAAACAATATCCCTTTCAGCCTGCAGTTTGGCTTCACAAACAACATTGTTTTCTTCTTCTCTTGGGATAGACTTAAATGAAGAAGATACATCAAGAAGAAAAGTATAAATTTGTTTCCCTATTACTCTGGTAGTGCCTGCTGCTGACTTCCCATAAGGGAGATGACGGCAGCTTCATAGGGTCTTTGCAATGTCATATTTGCCTAAAAGAAGGGACATAAAATTTAAACTACTTATAGGAGCAATATACAATATGGATTGGAAGGAGGAGAAATTCTATTTAAATTTAATTCCTCCTTTCAATTTTGTAACTCTCCCACTGAAGAATGCTAATGTTTGAAACTTATTGTATAGGAACAGAGCTACGTTGTTTTGATGAAGGGAGAAAATGTTTCATAGTTTACCATTTGACTGTCAGAAAAATACCTTAATTTAGTGGTTACATTCTTAGTTCTTAGAAGCACTAATTGGACTTTATTCAGATATCTATACTCTTCGTAATGATTGTGGAAATGGAGAGATTATATTGGTTTCTGGATGATGTTGTTTATTGTGAAGTCCGTGAATTAAATACAGAAATAGCAATTTTGAGAACACACAGTGAAATAACAATCTGATGGGCAGAAATTTTTCTTTCAGTCAAATCATTTGACTCAAAATAATTACCTTCATAGCTACACAACGGAGATACACTAATCTACACTAAAAATGGATAAATTCCTAGAAACACAAAACTTCCAAGATTGAATCATGAAGAGATGTGGGGCCCAGGCGTGGCTGGTCCCAGGTCTGGCTCTGATCCAGGCTTGTGGCCAAGAATAGGACCCCAGATTTAGAATGTTCCATTAGCATAACAGGGCACCTGTGCCTAAAATATGTAAACATATTGTATCATTCATGTGTGGCTGAATGCCACTACTGTACTCTGCTATGTGTGGAGTCATGCAGTCCCCTGGGGAGCAGAAGGGGAGCACAAGAAGGGGAGCAGAAGAAGAGCAGAAGCAGAAGCTTGCTCCCCACAATAGAGTGCACTTCCTCCAATAGAACTGCGTTCCCCACAATAAAGTTGGTGCCTGCCCGTTTCATTCTCATGTCAACCTCTTGCGCATTCTTCCAACCGGATGTCTCACCACCAAAACGTTCCTTTCTCCATCAGCTCAGCGCTGACAAGAGATATAAATCTAAACATATCTATTACAAGTAATGAAATTCAATCAGTAATTTGAAAACCAAAAATCCAGGGCCAGATAGCTTCGCAATTGAATTGTACCAAACATTTAAAGAAGAATTACTACTAATCCTTCTGAAAAAATTTAAGTGGAAGGGATGCTTCCAAATTCATTTTACAAGGCCAGCATTACATGACCCCGAACCAGACAAAGATATCACAAAAAAGAAAACTACAAGCAAATATTCCAGAAAAACATATGCAAAACTCCTCAACAAAATATTAGCAAACTGATTTCAACAGTAGATTAAGAGGACCGTACATTGTGATCAAGTGGGATTTCTTCTAGGGATGCAAATATGAGTCAACATTCGTAAATTGACAAATGTGATACACCACATTAACAAAACAAAGAATAAAAGTAATATGACCACTTCAATAGATGCAGAAGAAGC
>NW_011888839.1:10941645-10983837 GCF_000151845.1 Pteropus vampyrus | reverse complement strand
AATATACACTGAAGAAAAGACAGTCTCTTAAATAGATGGTATTGGGAAAACAGGAGAATCACATAACAAAAGAATAAAATTGGGCCACTACCTTATACACATACAAAAATAAATTCAAAAAGGCAAAGATCTGAATGTAAATTATGAAACCATAAAACTTCTAGAAGGAAACATGAGCAGTAAAATCCTTGGTTTTGATATTAGCAGTATTTTGGGGGGACCAGTCTCTTCAGACAAGGGCAACAAAGCAAAAATAAGCAAATGGGATTATATCAGACTAGAAAGCTTTTGTAAAGCAAAGAAAATCATCAACAAAAGGAATAGCAACCTACTGTTTGCTAAAGTGTTTAACAAAAACACATTAAAATTTAAAAACTAAAAATAAAAAGCTTATAAAGTATATAAAGAAAGAAATTATTTTGCACAGCTGTACAATGTGTTTGTGTTTTAAGCTGTTTCATTATAAAAGAGTTAGGAAATTTTTTTTTTAATTTTGAAAGTTTATAAAGTAAAAAAGTTAGAATATGCTGAGGTTAACTTATTACTGAGGAAAGAAAAATATTTTTCGTAATCTCAATATATCCTAAGTGTAAGGTGTTTACAAAGTGTACAGTAGTGTGCAGAATGCCCTGGACCTTCACATTCACTCACCACTCACTCACTTTACTCACTCAGAGCAACTTCTAGTCATGCAGGCTCCATTCAGGGTTAAGTGCCGTATGTAGGTGATACACATTTTATCTTTTATACCATATTTCTGCTGTACCTTTTCTATCTTCAATATGTTAAGATGCACAAATTCCATAGTGTTACAATTGCTTACAGTATTTAGAATAGTAACATGCTGTACAGGTTTACAGCCTGGGAGCAATAGGCTGTACCATATAGCTGAGGTGTGTAGTAGGCTATGCCATCTAGGTCTGTGTAAGTGTATTCTGTGATGTTCCCACAATGACGAAACCACACAATGACCCATTTCTTAGAACATATCCCTGTCGTTAAGCGATGCATGACAGTACACATTCTCTCAATTCCACAGGACACATTTTCCAGAATAGATCATATTCTAGGCCATAAAAAAAGGTCTCAAAAAACTTAGCATGATTAAATAATGCATTGTGTATTTCCCAGCAATAAGGAAATGAAACTGAATCAAGAAGAAGGAATTTTGAAAAATCCATAAAAATGTTGACATATACCTCTAAATACATATGAATTACAAAGTGAATTATAAAATACTTTGAGATGAAAGAATGAAATAAAAACATTATCATACAAAAACTTATTGGATGCAGCAAAAGCAGTGGTAGAAGGAACTTTAAAGTTCTGTCTATATTATAAACTAAGAAAAATCTCAATTTAATTACCTTAGCCACCACTTTAAGATACTAGGGGAAAAAAGGAAACATCAAATCCAAGGAAATCAGAAGTAAGGAATAGGAAAGATTAGATTGGAAGTAAATGACATAGAAAAGAAAAAAACAATAAAGAAAATCAACAAAACCAAAAGTTAGCTCTCTGAAAAGATTTTTTAAAATTACTAACCCTTTACCTAGATTTGACCAAGAAAAAAAGAGTGAAGACTCAAATTACTAAAAGCAGAGCTCAATAAGAAATATAAGGGTTATAATGGACTACAATGAACAATTGTATGCCAACATGTTAGAAAACCTAGATTAAATGGACAAATGCCTGGAGAGATACAAATTACTGAAAATGACAAGAAAAAGTAGAACATCTGAATAGATATAGGACTACTAGAGAGTTTAAATTAGTAATTAAAAAAAAAAAAATGTTCCACAAAGGAAATACTAAGACCTAATGACTTGATTTTGATTGGTAAATTCTCCCGAGGATGGCTATAATAAAAAAGACAGATTATAGCAAATATTGGGAAGGTTGTGGAAAAAACATTACACGTGAATGGGGTTACGAATGGTCACAAGTTCTTTGGAAAACATGTTGGCAATTCCTCAAAATGTTAAACAGAATTATTATATAACCCAGCAATTGATTTGCTTTGGTCAATACTATTTTAAGAGATGAAACACAAGTAGAAGCTTAAAATGTATGTCTTATTGGAATTGCCTACTTCTACTTCTGTAATCAATGTGCAATAAATGTGACTAGCCTAATTCAGTGTTTCCAGGTGGACAAGGAGAGAAATATGAGGCAATGCCATCCTAGCTCAGCCCCTCCTAGTAAGATGATCTACAGCTTACCTGCTGCCAACCCACATGTGAGAGTAATAAATAAATGCTTACTGTTATAAATCACTGATACTGTGTAATTTATTTACTCAATAGCAAGCAAATCTTCTTCCAATTTACCTTTTCTCTCAGCTGTTTATAAAGTTTGAAAGTAACTGAATTAGTTGACCTCAAAAAACGTTTAATTTTTAAAAATAATCAATTTTATTAGTATATCACTGAAATAATCTTAAAAAGAAAAAGAAAGAATGGAATATGAGCTATAGATTCAACTAGATTTAAATATCTTTGTGACAAATGAAAAATTTTAGAATATAATGAGAAATAAATTTCTGTCAATCAGAAACAAAATTTATCACTGATGCCATTACATTACCCAACCAGAAGTATGTTGTCTTCTAAATTTCCCTACCAACTCTTGCTTTTCCAAACATACACATCTTATATGCCATAAATTTGAACTTTTACTTAAAATAATGTCATCAAATTAAATTTTAAATTGCCTTAAACATTATAGATGTCTTCTATATTTCTTTATGTACTGTTACATATTATAGAAAATCAATTAATATTTGTGGTTTGGTTTGTTATGATTGGTACCATGTCATTTCAACTAGCTGTCAAAGGCTGGCCCCATATCTAAACTTGTTTGAATAAATCTGATTTCTGGGTTTTTTAAAATTTCATGTAATTATAGATATTTTTAAGTCATTAAATCAGTTATTATTTTAAATTCTATTTCATAATATTTTGCTTAATCAATTTCTTTCTTTTTTTTCATGTTTTATAAATCACTTCAAATGCCAAATTAATATTTTTGTAAAAGATTATCTATAAAATATTCTGACTGATAGACTAGGTCCTCCTAGGTAGAATATTCTGTCTATAACCTTCTAAGGTTTGTAGCTAATCCTGATTTTGACTCCTTATCTCTTAAACTGTACATTTTTTAATCTCATTTGATGAATCAGAGAGATATCACAATGTTCTTTGTGAAGTTGGAAAAATTGTTCATGGCAAAATTTAATATTGAAGCTATACTTATGCACAAATGCACATGTCCAGACTATACAATTAAACCTTTTTTTTCTGAAATAAAAAATGTGGTTCTGTAATGAGAGTGTCTGACAGCTTTCACTATATTCAAGTCTCTGAAGTGAATTTAAGTTTATCCAATCTCATATTAAAGCAAAAGAAAATAAAGTAGAAAAAAAACATAGTTTAAGACAGATTTCTGAGGTTAGTTTGATGTCTTGTCCTCAGTAATCTCAGGTACCATAGCAACAAAATAGTCTTTATGATTGAGAAAAATTGTCATCTATGTGTCAGAGATACTGCTGACTTAATAGTAATGCTCAGGGTAGTAGAGTAAGGCAATCTCCTCACAATCTAAGATCTACAGATGCTTGATAGCACCTGCTACTTTATCCTTTGCATTCACCAGCATATTTCCAAACTTATTTTGATGTCTTCCATAGAAGAGATGTCATGCCCTATTGAATAATCTGGAAAACTGAGCACCTACTGTGTGCCAGGCTGAGAAAGGAGCATACCATAGATATTTTACTGCCTCCACAATCTTCAATTCCGACTTGGAAAGGACATAGGCCAGGACAATAAAAAAAAAGAAATTATTTTTACTTTTAACATATCTTCTGTGATTCACAGTCATTCAAATGTTATGCAAAAATATTGTGTTTGTTAAACACAAAAGATATCCATATCATAATCACAGAATCTATAAATACTTTGCATCATTTGACAAAAGGGACTTTGCAGATGCAAGTAAGTTAAAGATATTGAGATAGTAAAATTACCTTCAATCTGAATATTCAGATTGACCTGATGTAGTCACAAGAGTTCTTGTAAGAGGGAGGTAGATGTGATAATGAAAGCAAAGATCAGAGATGTTTAGGGACAAGTGCCAAGGAAGGAGTGCAGCCTCCAGAAGCTTAAAAAGGCTAGAAAATGGAGTCTCCCCTCAAGCCTCCAGAATAAATTTAGCCCTGACATCACATTGGTTTTAGTCAAGTGAAAATGACTTCTGATTTCTTATCTCCAGAATTACAAAATAATAACTTAATGTTGTATTAAGCCACTAAATTTGTGTCTAATTGCAACAACAACAATAGAAAAATATATTTAATACATTTTTACTGCACAAGTAGGTATTTTTTTTTCCCCTCTTCTACTGTAATTGTCATTAAGAGATAATACATCTTGGGAGGTTTTACAAAAAACTATAGCCTCTTATAGACTGTCCCAATATTAATCTGCATATATCTTCTCAAAGAAATATAGCAGGAAATTTAAAAGCTCCTTATATTTAGTGTTTTAGCTATGATGCTGCTCTTGCATTTAAACATAAGGAAAACAAAATGATTTTAGCATGTGCTTAGTAATAAAACCTGTGTAAGTTTGTTTTTAGTTTGCTCTTAAAATAGAGATCATCTTTCAAACAGTCATTTTTTTAAATAAAAATGATAATGAAAATGGTGGGTGTTTATTTTAAAATCTTTGCAATATATTTATCTCTCCATCATCTAAAAACCATTATCAGTTTTTATGACCATCAGTTCTGATAGCAAGAGAATGAACACACAAGAGTATGTGTGTGCGTACACACACAGACACACATGCACAGAAGGCTTCCTTAGCAACCAGATGTAAATGAGGCATCAGAAAACACCCACAGAGAAATATATTTTTTCTCATCAAATCTGAAAACACATTTTAAAAATACCTCAAATGATTTTTTGTATTAAAATCGGAAGAGACTGAAAAACAATATTTAAAGTAGAGGAAAGGAGGTAAGAATGTCCCTATGAAATATTGTTTTATTGCTTATATAAATATCCTATAATAGGTTTGACTTATGTCAAACAACTAAGAATTAAGAATGACCTTATTTCATCTACGGCCATGCTACCCGGAACAACCCTGATCCCATCTGATCTGGGAAGCTAAGCACGGTCGGGCCTGGTTAGTACTTGGATGGGAGACTACCTAGGAAGACCAGGTGCTGTAAGTAAGAAAAATAAAAAATAAGGGAATGTAAGCTGACAAGGTCCTTGCAATCTGCGAGGTCACCCAAGGGCTGCCTCTGCTAAAAAAAAAAAAAAAAAAAGACCTTATTTCCAAATACGGCCAAATTCTGCAGTTCTGAAAAAGATATAAATTTTGGCGGGAACACTATCCTACCCAGTATCTTCCAACTATTTCCTCCTAGAAAGTGTGCTCTTTAAGCTATAGATAGTGTTTCTCCAGTTATGAACAAATTGACTACATAAATTTGCAGGCCAATAGACCTATTTCTGATAATTGTTTATCTTAGGTGGAAATATGGTTCCAATTCGCCCTTTGCTTCTTGTCTGGGCAATACTGATCTCAAACCCTTGCCCCTCAAGTTTATATTGAATTTTTTCAGCTTCATGAAATTTCTTCACTGTGCTACTATTGACAGCCTAGTTCAAAAAGGTCTTCTTTTAATGTATAACATATGTTTCATCTTCTATCTCTACTTTAGCTTTGAAATGCTACTAATTTATGAGACTGAAAAGGATAATAGATTTTAAACATGTGTTTGCCTAACTAATGTCTTCTAATAGGAAAGAGAATTTGCTCACCTACCCTTAACTAAATAAAGCTGGGTCCTTCCATTGGGAAATGCATCCTGTTTTTCGTGAATGAGGGTTGGTTGAACGTGATCTGGAAGAAGTCTCTTGTCTAACCACTTAGATGAGGAGATTAAATCTTGGGAATTATTTGGCTTGTTTACGTCTGAGTTAGATTACTCTCATATATTTGTTCCACTAGGCACTTATTTTAAGTGACAGGCCAAAATAAAGTTCTTCTCTATTGATTTTAATAGCACTAATAACAACATAAGTACCTGAAAAAAAAGAGGTTAGACATTAATTTAAAAAAGGAAGATTAAAGACTTGAAATACTTGGAGAAACTCAGTGAATGGGAAATAAGTCAAGACAAATCCATGAAGATAAAGAAGGGAGAAAATTAAAATATAATTTTTGTAAGTTAAAGCAGATTGGCAAAAAACAACTGACTTATTAGAAATGAGAAAGCTGTCAGTAAAGGGCTATGGATAGACTGCAAAAGGTATGACTGAAGAGATATTGAATATATGGATGAAAACAGGGGACTTGATTATAAGTCTATATAAGAAGTCTTTAAACCTCCAGTTCTTCTCCTCAGTAATGGCAGATAATTGGAGAGATTAATAGAGGGCATATGGTTTGAAGGACACTAGGCCCAGTATAAGGTGGTCTGTCGTACTCAACAGAGGGTGATAAAGTGAACATTTACATGTTGAATTCTGAGATTTCCAGCACTCTTCTCTCGATCACATCTAAAATGCTAGCAGGCTGGTTTATTATTTAAAGTATGGGATTAGAAATTTCTCTTCTCAAAATCTAACCACTGCAAGAAAAAACATTTATTTTAGCAGTCTCCACTGAAATGGTGCAGTCAGATTAGTTAAAAATGAAGTTCACGTTTGGTGTGCTTCACTTGCACTCAGAATTTCCAAACAATTTTTTGGTCCTTCATTCTTAATTATGAGTAAACAGTCAGGGATAACCTGTTATCTGATAAATAACTCTAATCTTAAAGATAAAGACCAGAAGGAAGAAAGAAAGTATGAAAGGAAAGGAAGAAAGAAATAGAGAAAGAGAAGTGGTGGGGGGGAGGGCAATAAAACTTAGAGAAAAGATACTTTATAGGAGGGAGAGAACTTGAAAAAGAGTATAAATAAAGCTATTTTTACTCTTAGAGAGATAAATAAAAATATTACCCATAAAATAAAACTAGAACAGTTATTTCAAAAAAGAAATTTTCTGAGATCAAGACTTAGCTCTTAGAAATATAAAGCGTAGTAGCAAAAAATTAAAAAAATAGAAACAATGGAAAGATCATAAGATACACCTGCCGTCTTCCTGAAAATAAAGTAAAAATGTAAAAAAAAAAAAAGAAAAAGTTATTTTACAGATGATTTGGAGAATGAATTTCAACCAGATTTTACTAGGATGGAAATACTTTGGAAGCACGTCAGTGAAAACTCACAGGTCTAAATCAAAAACATTCTTGATATCGAACATTAGGACTATCTTACTTAAAAAGAGCAAAACGACAGTTGTAAGACAGATATTTAAACCTTTATGACAGTTATGAAAATCACACACCTATCTTGGCAATGTCTTGAAAGATGGAAGGGGAACTTCTCTGAGACTGATGCAAAGAAGACTGTCCATCTTTACCCCTAAGCTAATGAGTGACATTGAGTAAGTTAACTACCTCTCTGCCATTCAATTTCCTCATACTGGATTATTGGTCTCTGAATTCCTTTAAAGCTCACATCTCCTGTAATTTACTACTAAATGCCCACTAAACTTGCAGAATACATGTTCGTAAGCTTACATATTTTACATTTTTGCTTTTCCTAGCTGCAGATGGACATGTACATCACAGTGTTGTCGTTAGATTGCTTCTGTACTGTTCACACCGGACACTGTTTCCACTTTAGCTATTTACCCCTGAGTCCTGCCAACTCAGTCTTGTTTTAGGCCTGCTGCGCAGTTGCCAGCTGCTCAGTGAGACATCAAAGTGACATTGAATTGGTCGGAAAGTTGATAAACGATATGAAGTGAAGGCCACTTTGAAGTCCTGCAGTGTCACGAAAAATACCACTGTGGAACCAAAACAATGAGAAGTAAGGGGCAAGGCATGGACCTCCACAAAAAATGATCCTCAGGGGATAAAAAACAGTTCCCAGGAAAAGTATTAACAGGGAAAGGAGATGATAGCATGAAAAAATAAAAGTAATAAAGATTATATAAGTATCTCATATTTTTTTGAAAAATCGTGATGACTTAGCCTCAGAGACTTTCAGTTAATGCACCGCTGGGGCTGCTGTCTCAACATGTCTACTATAAATTGTGAGATGATAGTGTTGATAGACACTCATTATGTGGACTTTTATTCTGAACATCTCTGTTTCATCATCTGTTTCATTTTTTAAAAGTGCACTTTACTACTGAGAAAGGAACAGAAAAAGTAATGGGCATAGTGATTTTATATATTTAGTGATATGTGAATACACTTGATTTGAATTTTCAAAAGAAGTGCAAAAAAACATGATCTACTCATACTGAAACACCAGGAGTATCAGGTGCAAGTGTATCAAGCAATACACACAGGCAGAAATAAAACTCATTAAGGCAGCATCTACTAATTAGGTTTTTTCCCACTTTAGGCTCCAGAATCAATGTTAGAGTCAGGTAAGACTGAAAGGCTACATTTCAGATACATTTTACAGAGTCTATAGGAATTCTTTGTAGAGACTGTCAGGACCACAAGCAGTTTTTGGAAAAAATTAAATACACACTCTACAAGAACAACTTTTGCTGTAATATGAATGAGGTAAGTAGACCTCCTCCTCTTCCTTCTATTTTCCCTCCTCATCTTCTCCTCCTCCTCCTCCTTATGCTCCTCTCCGTCTCTCTCTCTTTGTTAAGAACGTATGATCACCTTTAGCCAGTATGGTTATGGAGGCTGTCCAGGTCCAGATTCCTTGGTGCCACATCTGTTCTGGAAAATCCTATGACTCTGAATATACAGTTGTTATTTTCCAATGAATTTTCTCAAAGCATCATCTTTATCTCTAAATTTTAGATAGAGATAAATTTGGGGTATATATTCCAGTCCACATATCCAGATATACATGATATATAATTTCATTTATATATTAAATATATGTAAAATCAACGTGTCATCTGAAAGTGTCAATTTTCTAAGAATTCATTGAACACCAAGGTATTCATGGACATGGCATGGATATATGTGTGCTGGAATCTGGTTTTCCACATGATTGGTCCATGCAGGCATCTGCTGCGACATCTCTCACTCAATCCTCTTGGCAGAAAATCTTCAGATCTGGCAGCATTCACAGTTAATTCTGTGCCATGTGTTGGCACACAGAAATCATTCCGCCCTTTCCAGGTCATGCTGGGGCAAAAAGAAATCTCTCAGAAACTACTGAAGTCAACATATGCCCCAGAACATCATAAAACAATATCTACTCTCAGGTGTTGCCACCTTTCTGTGCCATAAATCCCTCCAGCTGTCAGACTCAGAAGACTAGTTGGGATTTTTATGTCTCCCTATTCTCTGCTGAGGAAACGGAAAGGAGGCTCTCTCAATTGACCCACTAACTGTACACTCATCATTTCTCCTCCTATCCCTGGATTATAATGCCATCCGTCAAGCTTCCAGGGTTCTCAAATACTTGCTTTTATGGTATATCAATTCTACTCCAAATTTGGTTTGTAACCAGAATTTTATCATTTCTGTGAAGGCCAAAGTGTCTTAGGTAGCTTCAGGTTCAAGGTAGGTAACATAAGTGAGTCTAGTAGATGCAAAATGATAAAGGTAACTAACACTGTGCCTCATTGCTGGGGATACAAACACATGAGCAGGGACTGAGTCCAATGGAAAAGCATGCATCCCAGCAAAAGAAGACAGCTGATAACCGGGTCCTTCCACCGTTGTCATGTGGGAATATTGCCTCAGCTGTAAGAGCTGAATCTTTTAGAGAAGTCAGAAAGCTAGATATAAATATTGTGTTCCAATTTCAAATGTTAGCCACTATTTCTATTTTAAAACAATGTGTGGGCCAACATCATAGTAACCAATAAAACATTTCTCCAGGAGAGATTTGGCCTGAACGCTGCTAATTTGAGACCTTTGCTTTAAATACTTTTCACTTTCAGAGACTGAAGCCAGGAAGACTCCTTAGCTTTTATTCTCCAAAGTGACATACTCCTCCCTTGTGGCTATGAACTGAGAATGGCCTAGTTGTTTGAATAAAGAGAGGCAAAGGAGGGAAATAAATGCTGGGTAAAAAATAAAGTTAATAATTAAAAAAAAAAATCACCCCACTGTAGATGTCTTTGCTTCCTTTTGGAAGGCTCTGGAAGCTGGAGAGAGCCATCAGTGTACTCTTGAGTTCAGTGTGCTGATAGTCTCTGTCCGTGCTCCAACGTCTGGATTTTCTCTGTGCTCTTTCTGGGGGACAACTGAAGGCCCACAAGGAAGGAAAATCCTTTCTCACTGGAAATAAAACTGCTAATAAATCTTAGCTCATGTGGACACCTGGACCCTAATTCTTCCTTAAGCAGTGGAGACCTAGGCTCAGAGAGAGCTTTATCCAACTCAGAGTCAAGTTAAAAGAAAAAGCCTTCTTATCTTCCTTCCTCAATTTTTGCCGACTCCCAAATCCCACTTTTCTTATGACAGAATGAATGTTCTGCTTCAAAGGAATTTTGATTTTCTTCTTTCCAAGGACAGAAAGGATATTCTTTCTGTCTGCTACCAGAATTTAAACTTCCTATAGTCAAGAACCACAAAGACTATACTAGTCTTGTTCAGAGTCACCCAGCATGATGCCTGAAATGAAGCAAGTATTCCTCAATGAGTACTTTTTGAATAAATGAATGAATGAACGATTGAATATACTATGTTTGATTGATTGAATATTCAGCTATCTTTCACAACTCACCATATGTAACCATTTATATAATCAAGATGTATTGCTAGAGAGGAATCTATGTCAAGGGATGTGTTTAAGTATTTAATTTGCATGAATGATATAGAAATGAATAGTGAGAGAAAATATGAAGGAAATATAAGGATTTTACAAGAATCAGGGATATCTAAATTCTTACTATTTCAAGATAAAGGGTGGGCTAGACTCTGCCTTTCCAGGATTGCATATAGTCAGGATTAGAACAAACTGAGAATAAATGGAATTCCAGTGTATCTCAGACCTTGGTTGATAGAAGGTAAGGGAGTCTATACTTCATGATTACTCTGCTGTAATTTCCTAAGAAAATTCTAGGAGCTATGCTAAATCTAACTGGCAGGGTCTTCTAGCAAAAGAGTTACACACACACACACACACACACACACACACACACACACACACACACATTTATCAGAGATGCTTTGTAGCAAGGTAGCAGTGTCTATTGCATCAGTGTTTGGAGATGAGCAGCAAGAATGGGACAAATCAGAAAGGAGAAATAATTGGAATAGCAATGACTAACTCAATCTACTGAGTAGAGTGGTGACTAAGAGATTGGTGGAAGTTAGCTTGCTACTACTAATGAACAATAATGAGTCTCAGTAGAAGGATCAATCACTACACTAAAACAACTAGTTTGGTATAGAAGGTATATTTGTACTTCTTTTTATCTTTGGTTTTATATTTTGATATGTAACTTAGGGTGAAAAAACATAAAAAAACTCCACAATTAGTTGAAGTTTGAATTTTTAAGATACTTCTAGTCCACTGACCCATGATCTTCAACAAATACAGTGGGGCTATTGAGTTTCTTAAGGTGTTGAGTTAGGGCACTGATTTGGGCATCATTAGGGCATCATTTTTAATATAGGTCTCTAGGGCTATACATTTCCCATTAAGCATTGCTTTAGTTCCATCCCATAGATTATATTTTCATTTTCATTTATCTCAAAGTATTTTCTATTTTTACTTATTCTTATTTGAATCATTGGTTACCTAGGAGTGTGTTGCTCAATTTCCATATATTTGTTAATTCCTCATATTTCCTTCTATTATATATTATTTATTTCCATTTTGTTGAAGAACATACTTTGTGTGATTTCATTCTTCTTAAGTGTCAAAGTTTTTTGACACTTGGTATTTTTTGTTTTGTTTTGTTTTGTTTTGATGGCCTATCATATGGTCTATTCTGGAGAAAGTTCCAGGTGTGCTTAAGAAGAGTATGTATTGTACAGGTCTTGGGTGTAATGTTCTATAAATGACTATTTTAATTTGTTCATAGTGTTATTCATGTCTTTTATTTCCTTGTTGATCTTTTGCCTCATTGTTCTATACATTATTGAAAGTATGGTTTTAATATCTCAAAATATTATTTTGAATTACCACTTTCTCCTTGCAGTTATGTCAGGTTTTGCTTCATGTATTTTAGAATCTGATTATTAGGGATTTATATGTTCATAATTATTGTAATTTCCTGATAGATTGACAATTTGTCAGTATGTTTTTGCTCCTAGCCGTAATTTTTGTCTTAAAGTCTATTTTACCTGATGTTAGTATATCCACTCCAACTCTTTAATTACTATTTGCTTAGTGTATCTTCTATTCTTTTATTTTTTGTTACTTTCACTATGTTTTCTTAGTTATTTTATTAATGGTTTCCTAGGAGACAAAATTAACATCTTAATTTAAGCAACCTAGTTCATATTAATACCAGTTTAAATTTAATACTATACAAAAACTCTCTTCCAACAAAAGTGCATTTCATCTTCAAGTCTTTGTGCTATTATTGTCATCTAAATAATGTTTTTATTATTTATAAGCCCATTAACATGTCTTTATAATTATTGCTTTATGTAAATGTATTTTAAGTCTGATAGAAGAAGAACTACAAACAAATAATATGTTTATGCTATTACATTTATCTATGTAATTACTTTTATTGGTGCTCTTTATGTGTGGATTCAAGTTTTTCTCTAGTGTCCTTTCATTTCAGCCAGGGGACTTCCTTCAGGAATTCTTATAGAGTAGGTGCTAGTTAGCAACATATTGTCTCAATTTTTTTGAAAAATATGAAAATATCTTAATTTTTTTTTCACATTTGAAAGATAGCTTTGATGGATACAGAATTCTTACATGAAGTTTGTTTTTTAATTCAGCACTTCAACATGTCATTTTGTTGCCTTCTGGATTTGAGTTTCTAATGTAAATTTAACTATTAATCTTTCAAGAACCTTTTGTATGTGATGAGTCATTTTTCTTTCTGCTTTAAAGATTCTCTCTTTATATTTGTCCTTAAAATTTTGATTATGTTGTGCTTAGATTTGTATCTTTTTGAGAATACCCTACTTTGAGTTCATTGTACATCTTGGATGTATAGATTAATTTTTTTTTAATTAAACTTGGAAGTTTTAGGCCCTTATTTCTTCATATTCTTTCTGTAATTTTCACTCTCTCCTCTACTATTGGTTTTACTTTATGCATATGTAAGCATGTTTGTTGGTTTTCCATCAGTCTCTGAGTGTCTGTTGATTTGCTTCATTCATTTTTTTCTTTTTGTTAAGATTAAGATCATCTCATTTTACATATTTTTAGGTTTGTTTATTATATTTTTCCTGCCACTGCAAATCTGCTGTCGAGTCCCTCTAGAAAATTACTTCAGTTATTGTACATTTCACCTCCAGAATTTATATTTGGCCTTTTTCTCTAACTTCAATCTCTCATTTATATTCTTTACTTGGTAAGCATTGTTTTCTATTTTATTTTTATCCTATATACGTGGTTACCTTTAGTTTTTTAAGCATGTATATACTAGCTGATTCAAAGCCTTTGTCTACTAAGTCCAACATCTACACACTCTCAAAGACAGATTTTATTTATTGCTTTTTTCTTGTTTATGGGCCACATTTTTCTAGGTCTTTATAATTTTTTTGAAACTTAAATGTTTTAAATTATATAACGTGGTAACTCTAAGTCATATCCTTATCCCTCCCCAGAGTTTATCGTTGTTGCTGTTTGTTACTATTGTTGTTGCTGATTATTTATTTAGTGATTTTCCTTGACTAATTCTATAAGTCTGTATTTTTGTCATGTACAGCCACTTCAGTTCGTGCTTGTTAAGCTTAGTAGTCAGAGAATGATTGAACAGTGACTTCTTTAAATTCCTAGAACAATAGCTCTTCCATTCTTTGCTGAGGGACTCTTTGTCTTAGTTGGAATACATTTTCAATGCTCTTGAAGTTTACAAATTTATCTTAGCCTTTACTTTCTGTCTGTTCAGAGCTTCAAGTTCAGCCAGACATGGGAGGTGAGGTGACTTCAGGAGTTTCTTGATCATTAAGTGCAGTCTTGCACAGGTGCATCGTCTTCTAGATTGCTAAGAAGTTTTCAGCTTTTTACAAAGGCCATCACTAATTTATCATTTCTCAGATATTTCTTTTCAATTTGTTGACCAGAGTCTCAACTCTAGGTGATATCACCACTTCAGGTAACTGTGTGTTAAAAAAAAAAAAAAAAAAAATTGGCACTTGTTTTTTAGACAAACATAAGAGGATAGTGCTTTCCCATGAATGAGCTCTGAATCTGGTCAAATAAAGGTTTTTCTAGGAAGCTGCCAGACTGACCAAAATAATAATAGTATATGGGTATGAAGCTTTTGGGGGATCTCCAAGCCCATTTTTTCCTCTCCAGTGGGTGCTTGGCTCTTAGTTTTCACAGCCACCATGTTGTGAGGCTGCTCATCTTCTATACTTCTGGTGACCTTATGAAAAGGGATAGAAATAGAATAAGCTGAACTTCTACAGAGTTCATTGTTCTTATTGAGATTCAGCCATTTTTCCTAAATAAACGTTTCTCAAATTGCTAAAAGTCTTTAGTTAATTTCCAGAGTTCTTAAAATTAACTTTGACAATTCCTGCTGTGTCCTCATTGTTTTTATGTAGGAATAGATTTTCAGAGGTCCTTACACTGCCCTTCTGGAAGTGGTTATCTTTGGTGGTATTAATTTTGATCACTTGGATAATATGTTGTCTTCTAGGTTTCTCTATTTTAAAATTATTTGTTACTCATGTAATAAATAATAATATTGGAGAGGTAAATTTGGGTCTATGAAAATGTTTTATTTTTAATTGAAATTTTGACTTATTAATTAATTTATTATTTTATTCAATGACTGATAATCTGTTACTGTCATTATTTACTTTAATAATCAGTTCACCCCAGAGTTGCCAAATGTAAGCCATTTTAAGCAGGCTTTTGATATATCCCCATCATCCTCAGAGCACTTCATCTCTATAAAAAATAGATGTTCCAGATTTTTAATTTCACTTTCCTAGCCCTGAAATAAGGTATTTCTCTAGATGCTCTGGTTCTTTTCAGTAGATAATAGTATATAGAAACCAAGACGTGGGCACTAGTTGTGCCTACTTTTATATGAGCGTCACTATTTCTAGGCCCTTGTAGTTGACAGAGTTAGAGAATGTGTATGTGTGATTTGCATGTGCCTTTACACATATAAGGACACGTGTACAAATATATGTACATACATATATGTGTATCACATTTTCATATATATTTACTTCTGTAAATAGCTATATATATTGAAAACTCAAACATCAAACCAATAACTCCAATTCCATTAGCTCAAAAAAACTTTTATTCTATTTTCTCCCTTCTCATATGTATCCTCCATCTCCCATAACTACCCTTATCATCAATATATTTACTTATTTAAAAAAATCTTCCTTTATATAAACAATCATCTGTTCCCTTGCCTTCATGCCAATGTCTCCTTTACTTAGCTTTGGCTCAAACACCCCTGCCAGACCACACCCCCACCAGACCACATGGACGGTTTCCTTTCCCACTTTGGCTTCAATACCTTCAGCTAATCTACTGCCCTGAGAAGCACCCTTCTCACAAGCACTGACTCTGAAATCCTAATCCTGATTTTTACCTTACTCATAATCCTCTTCACTTCTCTTGATTTCTAATACTGCGTGCTGATTGCATCTCCTCTCTGGGGGTTCCCTTTTTATCCCATACAGGCACTGGCACTCCAGAATTGGCCACCACTCATACAGGTGCCTTTTTCACCCAGCCTAGACACAGCATGCCTGGCTACCTTCAGCAGAAAAACCCTCTCTATACCAGCAGAGCTCAACTATCTTGAGCCAGGCCACATCTCTGTGTGGATATCCTCCTCAACATGCTTGCTTAAGCTAAACCCCTCAAATGAAGCCACAATGATTAAGCATTCCCTGTGCTGAATTCCACCATACACAACCCTGTATAACAGCTGTTAGAATGAATTGATCGGGAAGGAAAGCAAAAGAAAGGGAAAGGGAAAAAACCACTTGGAAATTTTACATCACATTTTTATAAAATATACCTTATATCCCAAAGCTGCACCAATGTAATTTGTCTAAAGAATACATTACACTTTTGGTACTGCATCTTTTAAAATAGAGCAGTTTTTTTTAAATTCTAAAATCTTTGACCAACTGCTATATTTTGTTCATAGCATAGATTTCTCAGCTTGACGCAGTTATTAAAGAATGAAGGCTAACAAGGTCAGCGACTTCAGATTTTCTCATAGAATTTATAGGAATATATTCTCGTATAACTCAAATGACTGAAATTCAGGGCTATCTAATAAGGGAGTACAGAAATTGCTCCTACATACTACCTAAATACCTTTGGATTTTTACTGATTTAAAATGTGAAATGTGAGCAGTTTCTAAATGGATTTCACAATCTCGAAAATTATTCACAATCTAATAAAACTTGGAACAATGTAATCATTTGCAGCAATACATAAATATATTCTACATAGATTGCAATATACATAGATATGTACATCGTTTTATATAATACCTATGTGTATCAAGCATATATAGTTAGCCACATGTTAATCTGTTACAAGTATTTGTATATATGGTGAATAAATATGCACTTAGTTAAAATATATATTATCATGCACGTATATTTCAGAAGTATTCATTTTCATTAGATTAAGAATTAAGTCTTGAAAGCTTGTGTCTTTTACTTGCGAGATCAAACAGTCATTGTTTATTTTTATTCTCAGGGCTATCTTGCAAAAATGAAATTAAATAGAAAGGGAAAATAAGTTTTACAATAAATTAACCCTTCTAACTTTAAGCCAATATCCAGAGAGAAGCTAAGAAAATTAAAAAAAGAATAAAAACACACTAACAAGTTTCTCATTGTTAATTTAATTAACTTTTAACTGACCAAGGTAAGGAACGTTGAAATTTGGACAATGAAATGTCATGGCATCATCATTCTTAAATTTTTTTTCAGAATTCAAAAAAAGAAGATGGGGAAAATATTGTCAATTATTGATAATTATCATGTAAACCTATGAATATTTCATTGTGGGAATAGTTTAAAATTATGTTCTCTAGATTTGGAGGGAAAGAATATTAGGATAGCAAATTATTTCCTATATTTATGCCCAAATTAATTTTTAAAATTCTAAATGATAAAAGTCCAGAAGCAAAACATGAGGAATTGTATTGCAAAAGCCATAATTGAAGAAAAATCAATTAGACAATTTATCTTGCTTGCATTTGAAGCTTTGACATCACACATTCCGTTTATTTGCTTCTGGCCTAATAATCCTCTGCATGCTGGGAAAAATCTTTGTTCTCTGATAGAAGTAATAAAGCTGTCTGCACGATTCCCTCTTGTGAGACACAGAGTGTTCCTATTTTATTTAATCTATTGGTGTGCAGCCTTTTCAAAGTAAATACTTCACACACACTGAACAGAGAAAGACATGCAAGGGGCTGGCCCGAGAAGTGTAAAAATTAAAAAGTGCCCTGTGAAGAAATAATGATGGCTCTCTAAAAAATTAAATAAATAAGAATCTTGGGTCAAGTGGGCCTTGACTCTCTGCTACTAGAGTGTGCAGTGCTTCATATTCTCCCAACCCTTCTGTTCCATTCAGTTGTTCCTGTTGAATAGAAAGCATCGAGAAAATGAAGAGATCTAAATGCCAGCAGGAGATGAGTTGCATTCTTTTAAGCATGTCCTGAGCCCAGTCACCCAGAACAACTTGTGATCCCTGGACAAAGCCAATCACAGCAGGTGGCCATATCAAGAAATTTTCCTCCTGGAATTAGATATTATCCCAGGAATCACTACTGAGTCAAACATAATGCCCCATCCTGCTGGGTCAAGTAGGATTCCATTTCATTTCTTTACACAACGATGCATTTCATCTTGTCTACGTACAATGACAGTGCTCAGGCATGAAATAAATTGAAGTGCCTGAAAGGCAGAATTATCCCTTGAACCTGCATCATTCCCAACCCCAAAAACATACATTGTCAAGTGAGTTCCAGATAAGCAGGATCTTCAGCAAGTGTTTGTGCTGGTTGGCTTCCTTTAATCATACTCCCTTTTGTAAAACGGAATTTCCAGGAGAAAGATAAATCATTGCTGAGGGAAAAAAGGTCACTTTCAAAAGGCTTAAGAGGTTCATTTTGTGTGGCTTTCCAAGGTGAAACAGGTAATTCAGAGTAGTGCAAGTCTTTTGTGATCAACTTAATTCATCCTTCGTATTACCAAGAAAAAAACTATTGAAATAAGGCTGAATAAAAGTTCTTTATAACATTGTTCCTAGAGATAGAAAGTGATTTTTTGTTTGCTAGGATACTATCCAAACTTTAGCAAATAAAAGTTTAAGTTGAAAACAAGATTTTCTTCTACTCCCTCTTCAGAATGTTCCAGATATCTGCTATATATCTATATATCTATAGCTGTATATCTATATCTATATCTATCTATCTATCTATCTATCTATCTATCTATCTATCTATCTATATATATATATTTCTGCACTTACATTAATAACATACCTTTGCCTACAGAGCATCATCAAGTTAGCTTCAGCATGGCTGTGTGGCCAAAGGGCATTTTTCTCCATCATCAGGTTATACTGCAGATTTTAAGTTATATAGATGTATGAGAAAATCCAGGGAATAATATTTTATTTTTGCTTTACTAAAATGAAAAACATTTCTTTAGCAGTCACATGTTTTTCAATCTTAAACTGTAGTTCTCTTGAATATTTGAAAGGAATTTGATACAGAAAATAGAAGGACCTCAAATTTTAATAATTTTGAATACCTTAAATACTTGTTATGCAAAAATCACTATTGGAACAAAAGTAAAGAAAAAGAAAAATCCATCACACAAAAAAATGAAAATAAATCCCCAAATGTTTGGAATTTAATATATATTTGTTGTAAACTTATTCTCTTTTTTTTGTTTGTTTCTTTTTTGTTTGTTTAAATGTGTATTTTTAGGCAATGTGAAAGGTCATTTAGAAAACAAAAATAATTGTATATTTCACATAATTATTCAAGTTTAGAAAATTCACTGTTATTTTTATCTATGTAAATGAATATTTAACAGTGATCCTTACATTCAAGTGAATTTAGATACCAGATAATAATTGATTATTAGAGTTGCTTTCTTCCATATAGTATAGATTATTTGGTTGTTTATATTGTGGAATGAATGGCTTTAATTCTACAAGTTAACTATAGCTAGAAAAAGTAAGGCAGTTATAAATGCACATATTTGTCCACTGATCACACAGAATTTAATCTGAGGTGTCTAGGGAATCTATAAAAAGAGAAACATGTTATATGATACCTACCTGGGAGGGCCAATTTAAAAGACTCCCATTTATTGAAAAGAAATGACCCTATGATTTAAAAAATTGTTAAAAACATAAGTCAATAACTAGGTGTTTTTAACATTTTAACATTTAACATAAAGTTTATTAACTTTAATGTTTTTCATTATTACTTTATTCCATTAATTTTGAAAAGATCTACTGAAATAACTTAGATTGGGATTTAAGAGAATCTGTAGTTTTCCTAAGCATGTCCAGATACCTACTAAGTTAATAAAAGACAATACATGCTATATTTTTCTCCAAAATCTTATAGAATTTCATCTTTATTTACATTAATATCTATATTTCTCTGATTCATTTATATTTTCCTATAGTAAACACATTGAAGTTGTAGCTCATGTTATATAGTTTAATATACCTCATTACATTTAGCTCAGTGTTTTATATCTAAAGTTAATTGATGTCTGTTAAATAATGCACTAAAAATTAAACATTTGATTTAAAAACAATATGCATTTAAAATAAACTTGCGAAAAGTAAATAGGAAAGCTCTATTTGTTTTACAAGATGATTTTCGTTTTAAAATAAATATTTTTCTTTTCAAAATTTAAAAATCAATATCTTAAAACTAGGAAAAATAATATTTAAATATTTAATTTTTAGAATTCAATTTCAAAATTCTAAATAAACATTTATATAAAAATTATTATTCTGAAAGCAATTTGTCACTTGGGTTTTCCATTAATATATATTACAATGGCTGATAAAGTAATATCAGAAGTAGTTTTTCAAAGCACTGAGAACCTTTTTTTTTCAGCTTTCATGTTTTTGTGCAAGATTTCCTTATGGATATTTGTCATAAGCTTTACCTGAATTTTCTTATTCAGCCATGTATGAACTTCAAAAAACAGAGTTTTTTCCCCCTCTACTTCTATAATCTATAAAAAGTTAAAAAATGTTCTGCTCCAAATGAAAACTCTTCATGCTATTGTCCACTGGTGAAGATAAAATTATGCTTTCTAGTTTTTTAACATGTAAATTCATCAACACTTAAGGAAAGGAGTTTTTGTTTTGTTTTAACAACAATATATATAAATTAAATAGTGGAATATTTTTGCATTCAGGACAGGGGTATATGCAAAGATGTTGAAAAACCAAATATGTCAAACAGGCTGGGCTAGGGTATGTTGGGATCATAACCATCCACCAAATCCCAGTCATTTAAGTGGTTTCTCATTCACCCAGCATGACCTTACGTGGCATCAGGGCTTTCCTATCGATGAGGTTTGCAGAGGCCCAGGCTGAAGGATCAATGATCTTCTCAAATTTTGCTCATCACCACACCAGAAGAAAAAGGAGAATGTGGCAAATTGCACATGGGCTGTGAAAGTTATCTGGAAGTGAATCGTGTCCACTTAAATTTCACTGGCCAAAGCAAGACGCATGGCCACGACTAACTACAGGAGGGTAAGGAAGTATAATCCTATCATGTGCCTGAAAGAGAGAAGAACCAAAATACTTAGTGAGCATAATTAATGACTGCCTAAGCAATTTTTGTCATCGATCTTTTCTTGTTTACTTCCGCCAAGATATTAAACCTCTCCTATTTGTCTGACTTCAAGAAACAATTAGATATAACTCATTTAAAGCTTCCTCTTTGAAAAATGTCATTTTCTCTCCATAGAGAGTTGGACTCGTCTCAAAACATTTTAGTTTGCTTAACACAGATTATAACCTTCTGCATATTTTTAATTGAATATTCCTTTAATTAGTAGCCACCATTGCAGTGAATGTTTTTGCTTTCTTATTAACATCAGTATCTTAGTTATTAACAAGAGTATCTTAAGTAACTAATAAAAACACCTGTGAGCACTTTAGGACAGTGAAGCATTGTACTGAACATAAAGGCTCATAGTTCACTTAAAAACCGGTATTGCCCAACTGCCATCCAGGGTCAAGGATAAAAGGGGTGGAGGAACAGCCAAGTCCAGAGATGCATTCTAGTAATAAATTTGGTGCCTCCTGCAGCTCGTCCTAAAGATTATTTCTCTTACAGCATCTGTTCTCAAAACATTTCAGACCCACCATGTGAGAGACAGTATCTGCCCCCAGAGACAAGAGAAAACATGTTTTTAAAAGAAGAAGAAAGGACTGTTTGTTTTGGATGGTTCTTTAGAGATGTAAGGAAGAAACAGGATTTGGAATATGTGGAATGTGGTATGAGAAGTGGTGTGGCTGTGAACCACATGTCTAAGAGACAAAGAGATGGTATCGATCTAATAATGATAAATAAAAGAAAACTGATACAACACAGACTTACAGTGATTTTTGGTTTTGATGTATCTTAACGATAAGTCAGTGGAAAAGTTTTCTTGACAATTTAGCTTGGGATATAAAATCTAGAGCATTTAACATAGCATAAGTACCGAATCTAAAAACCATATTTATAAAAATAAACATGAAATTTATCAAAAAAATAAATTGTGGGAGTCAGCATAATGATCGGAGAAAGTCAAGAAATCCAGAATATAGTAGTTACTTGTCCTAACTCTAATTTGAAGATAAATATAAGGAAGCTTAAAGGGACGATCAAGGCAAAAAAAGATATTTAAACTTAGTTGGAAGTATATTTGTAAATGAATGTGTTGTGGGAAAGGTAAGAATATATGCTAACTTAGATATCTGAGGTTAATAAAAGTAATGAATCATTTTCTCCCTATACCCAAAGAATGGGAAAGTAGAGATGAAAAATTGTATTATGAGTACCTTATAGAAAAAATAACAAAAACAAAGAGACAATGAGGAATAAAGTACAAACTGAAGAATTCTCAGATAATGCTGGAATATAAACTATAAGACATATTATTGTAAGATACAGAGAAAAACTTACTGTTCTTACATTCTTACCATATAATGGAAACATATTTTTAGGCTAAACTCATTTTACTCTCACTTTTACTAAAGAAAATATACCTTTGCTATAGAGTTGTTAAGGAGAGAGGCAAAAAAACCCCTGCTATACAACCATAACTTCCTGAGTGGATTTGAGCAGTAAAGGTGAAAAAGAGAGGTTAATGTGGGGCTGGTTACAGCTGGATCATTTTGAATGACTGGAGTAGAAGAATTTGAAGGGAGGTAGTGAAGCAGAAAGAAGAGAAAACCATCAGTGTCAATAAAGTGGCATACAGTTAGGGACAATGTGTTGGAAAGTGATCACTAAAAAAAAAATCTCCTTTAGTTAATCAAATGTTTAAAAAAAAACTATGTGTAAAGTCAAATATTAAATTTGGAGGTAATTTGTGGTGACAAAATTAGCATTCTGCCTTGAGCCTCATACCCCTTTGATAAAGCCCAATATGCATATATACACATATTTGATAATGGAGAGGTGTGTGTGTGTGTGTGTGTGTGTGTGTGTGTGCGTGCGTGAAACTCAAAAAAAAAAAGCTCAGCTTTATTCCTAGGTTCCAAGCAATTTGAAACACAGGCAAGAAGCAGATGGTGACATGAGCTAAGGATTGAATTAAGTCACTAAAACGAAAAGTATAGATCTGGAGTTGAACGTCAGAACATAGAGCAATCATAAGGCCTTCAATACACTAAAAATCTTGGAGAATTCTCTGGAATTCCAATGGGAATAATATGAGAGAGAAGTATCCCTGAGACAAATAGTTACATTTCAATGGGCAGGGAAACTTCTGATGACATCTGGCTTTCATAGTAAGAAAGATAAGAAATATCTTTTTAGGTTCTTCAATGTGATTATTAACTTTTTCTGCAAGGTTCTTAACTAACGGGCAACATGTTTCACTCTTTTCAATTCAATCCAATGGACACTTATTGAGGTTTCATCATAAATATTGTGTATCAGACATACAAGTGTGAATAAGATACAGTTTCTATTATTAAAGTTCTCACAATCAATTCATCCCTTGAGCAAGAGTGGAGAGAGGGATTCAAAAACAACCCCTACCAACACAAGGAGAGAGTGCTACTCAACAGTGGGAATCAAGGGCTATGAATGTGGAGATGAAGAAAGTGGGAAAGGATCACTTCAAAGAAGAGAGCAATTTTAATCAGGGGCTTAAAGGATGAACAACAAAAATAAAAACAGGTATTTGAAAATTCCTAAATAAGCATAGAGAGAAACTACCCTGTGTGATTGGGGTCAGCCTGAGAGTAATTTGGTGTAATAAGAGAGGAGGGCAGGGTGCCTCCACTGGCTAGAGAGTAGGCAGGCATCAGTGCTACAAAGAAGTAAAATGTGAACAATAAGATAATATAAATAAAATGTTATAAACCTTTTCTTACTGATAACTATGTTATTGAGTACACCATGGATTCATGTTTCCAAAACCATTATCTTTGTTTTCTCTTATTTCTTCCTCCTGTACCTGTGTCTCAGTTACCAAGCCAGAAAACTTTTGGTCACCATGCGTAGTACAAATTTACCATTTCTATTGCCCAAACTCTTGAGTTTGGGGAAAAATAAACAAATAAAAATAAACCAAAACATAAAACAAAAACAAACTACCATCCTACTTTTAACTCTTCCCTAAATTTATTCAGTGCATTTTACTTTTTATTTTCTTTTACCATCTCTCTCCATTTTTTTTTTCCTGCAGAATCCTTAACTCAGGACTTCATAATTACAGATCTGAATTTCTGCTTTTCTTTCTTTACTAGCTTCCCTGCATTATACTATCAATTTCTCCCAGCCATTATACAAACTGTCTGCCCATGTATTTCCTCTCTAAAGTTCAGAAACAGTCATGTAAATTTCATCATGAATCTCAGGAACAAAACACATATGATATTTAAGACCATTACTTCCCTGCCTACAAACCACAGACTAATTCTCCAGAATTCTTTCCTGTTAATAATAGTTCATGGAGTCATCTCTCCTATAATTTCATATATATATATATGGCTATACGGAAAAATTGTCTTCACAACTTCATTGACTGCAACTGCAATATATGTATATACATATATATCCTCTATTTTCCATCATTTTTTTTTATCCTAAGCAGTCCATAGAGAAACTAGCATTAACTAGTACTTCTATATTACAAACTGTGGCTTTTAAATCACTAAACATTTTAAGAAAACTTATTTAAGGGAATAAACTGCTGCTAATATAATTTCCAAATTTAACTTCATTGAAAAATGTTCACGTTAATCTATAAGGGTCCTGTCTTCATGAGCTAAATTGAGATGAGAGGGTGAAAAATGTGATATAGACTAGGGGCACTGTGACTTTTAGATATAGTGCACGCTGTTCTGCAACACAGAATGCATAATCCCCAAAGAAGTGAATCTGGTGGGAAGGACAAAAGCCCCGAATTTCCTAATTTATTGAGGTGCTCTGCCTGCACAGCTGCAAAAGCCCTCGGTGAATTGTGATTCACACAGTTATGTCAAGCCCTTATCCTGTTAGTGAATAGCATTTCATTTTGGTGTGGGCAGTCTTACAATGGAGATGGACACTTTTACATCTATGATTTATAGCTTCCTTTTTAAGGGATTTATCCATTAGCAATCTTTCAAAACAGCATGGTATTGCATGCAAAAAAAAAAAAAAAAAAAGGAAAATCTGACAAGTTATGTCCAAGAAGGCTGGTACTGCTTTCTTGATCAAGTTATGAAAGCAATTTGCCCTCATTTTATGATAAGAAGTATCTCATTTTTCTTATCATAGCTTTCTTGTTTCCGGATAAATCATCTAAATTTGAAAGAGAAAAGTCATAATTAGAAATCCCAGCATCATATTTTTCATGAACAAAGGAACGGTTAGGTTGAAATGCATTGGGTGAGTCGAACTGTATAAAGAGAGACAGATAGATGGTTAGTGAATATTTTATATTCTAATAGTTTATACAAGTGTACTGTTAAATAACCAATCTTTACATAATAGAGACAATGAATTGAGATCACTCTTTCACCTTATTATGGAGAGTGACCTAACCAATTTTAAATCATTAGCTATGAAAATCTGATGACAGAAGATAAAAATATCTTTCTATATACTATATGCAAGGAAATGACAACAAGAGATACCATAGTAAAGGAAGACACAGTACTAAAATCCATTAAATTAGAATGTTATATTGCAAGGACTTTACCACCTTACGAAAGAATTGAAAATTAACCTAACATTCATTTTATATAAAATAAACATTGAACATCCAATGTAGCAATTCCTTTACTGCTTTTATAAAACCTCACATTATAAAACAATTACTGGTTTTGTAATAACTTACTGTAGAAGTTGATTTAAAATAATTTTTGAAAGGTCATTTCTTTTTTGAAGAATTCTTTATTGTTATTAAAGGGGCAAGAGCATGAGCAGCAGCAGGGAACCACTTAAACAGAAGTTCAAATGCCCTGTTCCAACTGAACAAGCTTTTAGTATTTTATACAAATAGTAGAACAGTACAATTTCCTGTGGGGCTTTTTCAACATGTACAATAGCCATTATGATGCAACAAAGTATTATTGACATGAAACTAATAAAGTGAGATTTTTATTTTTCTTTAAGCTTTTATTTTCGTTCTTATTGGAGAATGTGAGATAACAAAGAAACCTGGAATTGAACCGGAAAATGCTTTCAGAATAGACAGACAATAAGGAACACTTGTGTGGAAACCCAATTTTGTTTCTTGAAATTGTGAATTTTTTAACATGGCATCCAGCTGCAGAATGGTAGAACACGAAAAAAGTAGAAAAAAAAGTTGCCTTCATTGATATTGCAATTGTTCTGGTCAGAACTATACCATTTATCATTTGTAGAAACAAATTATTCAATAGCCAGGTAAGCCAAGATCAAGAATAAATAAATAAATTTTCAGGTTTTCATTTAAAAAAATCATTCAATAACAAAAAATCACATTGGCTCATCATAAAAAATCATGATTGCTAAAGTTTTTTCAAATTATTTCAAAGATTAGTTAAATTCTTCTTTCATCTGTTACAAAGAGGACAAGTTGTGAAATACCCTTTAGGAATGAATACTTAATGTAAAATATTTCTTCAGATAGGAAAGAGTAGACGCAAAGTTTAAGAGCTCTTTGCCTTTGGAAAGTGGCAGCTTGAAGATACACTAACATTCCTCAGCTGCTTAATGTCTTTTTCATGCTGCTCACGTGTGCTTGTCCACACACACACACACACACACACACACAGATGCAAGCACTATCCTCATTTAATGGCAAAGAGTTACTGTTTCTATTTGAACTGATTAAGATATAGTTTTAAAAATAGGCTTTTGGCTTTTGAAATGGCACCCGTAATACCAAAGTGACATAATACTGCACTTCTGTAATTCAAATGGGCTGCCATTGAGGCAAGGGAAGCAAGTGCCTCTATGCAATTTTCCTTCTTTTTTTTTTTTTTTTTTTTTGTGAGTTAAGCAGATTTACTCTTTAACGGTGGAGCTTCAGCGGATGATTATGACATCAAAGTGTGACAGACAGTGATTATGTACTGCAGGGAGAAAAGGCAGTTAAAAAGAGACAATTCATTCCCATAGCTTAAAGGGACAATTTCTTTGGCCAAAAGTGAAATAAACTCTGTCGTGCCAGGCTTCTCTTTGAAAGAAAGGAGAGTGGAGGCTTAGTCTGTTTCGTTTGATTTTTCACTTCCTTTCATATTGCAAATCACACTGTCTCTCCACATACCCAAGTACCTTTCCCATCTCGCTCACCCACTGTCTGAATATCCTATGTGATCTGTTTTTTGACCCAATTATTTGCTGGATTTGAGTATTTTTATCAGCAGATTTCTCAATATCGGGAGCTTTTACTTTAATGAAACTGGCATCTGGTGTTGCCTGATTTTGTATTTTTTCCAACTCAGCTACAATCTTACTCAATTTGTGACCTATCTTTGGTTTTTATAAAGTGTTTGGTAACTGTACATGCAGTGTTGTTTAGTCAGATCTTTGGGTATTTATTAGAAAGATTAAAAATTAGTGATCATTTGCTTATCTTATATTTAGCTTTACTGTTTCTAATTCCCAGTCCATTAAAATACTTTCCTGGAACATAATAATTACACGATTTAAACATTATATCACATTTTACCGAAACCAAAAGTAATTTATATTTTATAGTTTACTTAGCAAAACCACCTTGATTCTTAGCCAGATGCACTGCTCTAAATATAAAATTAACATATACTATCTTATATGTTAAAATAAATATTAATATATTTCATGTAACATTTTAAATATTAATTTAAGTATTCAATTTTGCTTTCTCTTGAAAAACCGACAATTCTTTTTATGGTGTATGAATTGTTTTTAAGTGTACCTTAGAGACCTATAATTATAAATCTTTTAAATTAAGCTACCTATATAGTAAAACAAAAATATATCATTTAACTGATATATTTAATTTAACCTTTTTAAATATTAGATTTACTCTCACAATGAGTATATTATTGAGAGGAAATCAATTTCAATTCTTTAATTAGATTAATAAGCAATAAAATTACTACAGTATATTTATTCAAGGTCATAGTATATTTATTTGTCTCATCTCTTAACATGAGTGTTACCTAAGTAGAGTTTGTAACAAAACTTTCTTGCATTGTTTATAAATTTTCCACCTGGAAAAGGAAACACTCTATATAGAGTATATTCAAAATGTAAATAATTCCTGAAAATTTTTGAAAATGAATTAAAACTCAATAACTCTCAAATAGATAATATTAACAATATTTACTATTAATTAAAATTTTAGAACATGTATTTAAAAAGTATTTTATCTCCATACATTCAAATTTGAGTTCCTGAAGAAAGAGTATTGCAAAAGTATATTGTAATTTCAAGATCGAGAATTAAATAAGAAAATTCCTGATCCTACTAATTTATTATTCAAAAACACCCAACAAACAGTTAATAATATATTCTGCAATATTTTATTCTTATATGTCATGTTTTAAAATATTTATTATGCTGCTGCATAGTGTTAAAGATACCAAAATCTAGCCACTTGTACCCATAACCACAAAATCATGTTAAGCCGCTCCAAGTAATAAAATATATATTGACTTATTTTCTAAGTTGTTATATAATCACAATACATACAGCAAAATGTTATCTTGAAAATGAGAAGTTTTTCTAAGACCCTTCACCATTAGTTTACTTTTTCATATTCTAACATTCTGAATCAGGATTTGACTGCAGCAGTTGTGACATGGCTGCCTTTGCCTTACTAGGCACATGAAACGTGCAAAATGGATGTCAAGGTCTTAAAGGAAAATCCTCCAGACCATAGTGGAACGCTCTGTTAGAAATTACTTACGATAACAAGCAGCATACTATTGGATGGAAATCATGGATATTGATGGCTATGAGTCAAAGTTATTCAGAAGAATGTTTATGGATAAATAATTTGAGCATAAAAATGTTTTAGAACACTTTAAGTAATTTATTTCATTCATGGTATCTTTTTCGTGTATTACAAAATTTATATATGATGAAAATCAGTGAATTTTAAGAGTTCATTGAGTAAGTAAAATGTTCTATCATCTATCTACCTATCTATCTATCTATCTATCTATCTATCTATCTATCTATCTATCTATCTAATCTATCA
This sequence comes from Pteropus vampyrus, assembly GCF_000151845.1. Classification (NCBI taxonomy): domain Eukaryota; kingdom Metazoa; phylum Chordata; class Mammalia; order Chiroptera; family Pteropodidae; genus Pteropus; species Pteropus vampyrus. The sequence continues at coordinate 10,954,760 of NW_011888839.1, read as the reverse complement.
TCATCTACCTATATCTATCATCTAAATCTCTGGTGGAATAGAAATCTATAGAAAAACAGATACATGTGCATATATGCCTACTGATAAGAAACACTATGTTACAGGTTAATTGCAGTTTTATCCTTTCTTAGTAGTAAGTAAAATGATGGTATATCTTAAAATAAATAGCTTTGATGCCACAAATAACAGAGTACTGCTTCAAGTTCACTCCAACTCCACCCATACTACCTGTTCATCAGCAGCCTTACTTTTTCAAGTTCTCCTTATTCTCTTTTGTCTCTAAATGACTATGTACAGGCCATTCCTGCTCCAGAAAATGTCCTTTCCAAATTCTCCATTTAATATGTTCATTTACTTTTTAAATAATTTTAAAAAGCACTTCCTCGGTGAAGTTTTTTTCTATTATCATGGAATTATTATAGCATTCTGTCCAATCTTTGGCAGGTACATAGACTGTGGATTACAATCTCTCTCTCTCTTTCCCTCTCTCTCTCTCTCTCTCTTTTTCTCTATCTCTCTCTCATATACTACAACTATAGTATATATATACACATATACATATTTATTATACTTATGTTTATATAAATTGATTATCTAGTTGATTCTAATCTCCCTGAGGGCAAGAGCTAGGTTCTAATAAGTATAATTAGTTTTTGAATCCAATTCTTACCTATATCATTTGATCTTTTAACCATAACAGTTTAGCATATGTCAGTTTCATGTACATTTCCTTCATGTTTGCATAGTCTCGTAAACGTTTTAATTGGCTGAAAAAGCAAAAGGATAATGGCTTCATAACCTGAATATGTTAATCTTTGCAAACACAAATAACAGATAATAATGTCATTTCAGAAAGCAGCACAGTGCATGGAATTCATGCTATTAATAAGTGATATCTGTGTTTGGTGAGGCTCAGTATGTATTGTTAGTAATATTAAGAAAATAAAAGTGTCAATAGTGAATATATGTCACATATAGTCATAATCTATATTTTATAACTGTAGTTTAACAAGCTAGTGTGACAATGTTGAAGCTAAAGTAAGAAATTTAATTTTTCTGAGTCTATTACCCATTTATTCTGAATTCCATTATGACTGACAATGTTTGCTCTGGGTTATTGCTGAGACTCAAAATGATTCTGAATGGATTAGTGCAATTTATTCTCACTATGTGTAAAAGAAAGACTTGTTGATGGTTAAAAATAACTAAATAACCCTGAACAAACATTGTCATTTTCCAAAAGAATATCATATGTAGAAAACAGTATGCTATTATTAATATACTGCTAATAAATATTTTCAAATGATAACTCAAAAAATAACCTTAGAGTTAAAAATTGTTTTTATCTTTATTTTGTCTTATTAGTTTTCAAAAGTATTTGCAAGACTCATGTATGTAGGTTATGAAGCTACTTATCCTTTTGCTTTTACTATCCACTCAAACATTTATGAGACTAGGCCAACATGAAAAAAAGTATGTGAAATTAACATATGCTTCAGCATTACAGTGAAGGGACTAAAGTGTATAGGTAAGAACTGTATTGAAAAATCAATCATGCTTAATTTTGAACTTCAGTCTAATCGGAATAGAACACCCAACTTGTTTGTCGTATACTTGTTTACATACATTTTTACTGTGTGCTTTCTTGATTGCAAATGAGTCATAAAAACATTTTCTGAAACTATGTGAAACATTTTATTTAAATTGTTTCTTCTTTTTATCCACCTTTCTTGGTTAGTTAACTTATGCCTGCTCTACGTAGTAGTAGGATCTGTGAATACTCCCCTCAAAAAAAGAATCACTGAGGATGACAGAATGGTCAACTATTACTGTCTTTGGTTTTTCACATTTGAGGCTGTTGGTTTTCTTTCAAAATACGTTTTTGTTTTTGTTTTGTTTTTAGTTTGTAGGGCTTTTAGATAAATCTTACTTCTCTCCTTAGTAGCTCTGTACCTCAAGCTGATTTTTTAAATACTCTGCCTAAATTTCCTGACTTGTAAAATGGAGATAATCATAATAATACCTAACTCACAAGATTTTTGTGAGGATTAAATTAAGTAATATATGTAATGTACTTAGAACAGGGTATATAATTTAGAGTTACTTTTGAGATTATTGTCATTATTCCATTTGGTTAAGAAAAGAATTCTTGACTAAAATTGTGTTATGCTCTATCATGCTTTCCTGCTTCAAAGTCACTCTATTCTACTACGGAAGAGAAGGATAGGTTAAGCCTATGATTCAAACATGACAGAATAGAATAGTGAAAAACAGCAAGAACTAGATTTCAGTTTACATATAAAAAGAAGCTCTCATAGACCTTTAATTAGTGAAACTACTTGCATCAATAAGTCAATAAGCTGTTTGGTTGGACAACTGTCCAGGTGGTTGCCAAAGTGATTTCTTAGTTTGGTGAGAGGCTGGCTTAGAGGGCTGTTATGATTCTTACGAAAGAGTTGATGTTATTTGAAAGCAGAATAGTATCAGCCTGCATGGAGTAATCTGAGGGATGGCTATCTCACTCACGACCTGACATAATGTTTGAAATACTACATGTCTCTTTCTTTGAATCTTGAGTCTATAACTGAAATATTTCTAAAAAGGATTTCCTCTCAGGGCTGATTATTTAGCAATTATCTAAGAGATAAAGGCACATTAAATTCTTGAAGATGTGAAATTTCAGAAAAAAGTTAAGTTGGTGGAACACTAAAGACAAATTGTGTCTACTTAATTTAAACCAGTTAAACCTGTTACATAGCCCTCAATTCTCAAGTTCTGTCACAGGAAACCCTAGGTCTCCAGGGATCTCTTCGTGAGAGGAAGTCACTCTCAGCAAGGGTAACTGCTGTTAAATCAGATGAATAAGTCATAGGACAGTAAAGAAAACCTTATAAAGATTTCTTCCTAGGAGCATGTACGTAATACATGTACCTGTGCTTCTGAAAAGCTCAAGTTTGACCTTAGAGTGGTGTAATGCATTTATATGCAATAAGAGTATTCATAGAGCTTCACTGTATTACAATTTGTGAAACCTAGTCAAAAAAATAGTAGGGATAGTGACCTGATTAACTTTACTAATTAAATTTCAAGGCTACTCTCAACCTGGCTCCTACCTTGGAAACATATTGTTTATCATATGGATTCTTTCAGTCTTGATTATTCATTCAGTCATTGTCATCCCCTGCATTCATCCACGTCTCCCACTCCCGTTTGGAAGTTCACATGTGCAAACATTGGCATGGTATAGCATGCAGCCAGGTCTTGCCGTGCTCTGGAATGGAGCTCTGTCACTAATGAGTTTTTGTTGCTGCTCCTACCAGCCCTTCAGCAGGCTTCTATGGATGCAATCTAGAGTAGCCCAGCGTAAACTAGCATGGATCCAACTCTTCACTTTGTTCAGAATCCTTACTGACCTCACTGAGACTTCCATGAAACAGATACACCAAGCAAACAGGGAAATCATTTTAAAACACAACTCTCTAAATGGATAACCTTTGTTTTTGCCCTTCGTATTTGCATAAGTAATGTTGCAAAAGATGTAGCAGGAGAACACTGAGTGAAATTTTAGTTCGTGACTCAAAATCAAAAGGTTATAAGAATGGCCAAGTATTCTTCCATGATCATTTAAACTTTTAAAGGTATAATTTAAAAGGAAGCAGCAGAAAAATAGATAGACTGATAAGCTGTAAATTATATAAATGAGTTAAATGAGTATATGTGCTCACTTGTCTCTAAAAATACATAAATATATATCCTGGCTCAGGTCCACCTAGAACTTAAAAAAGAAACTCAGAATGAAGACAAAATTATCCTATGCAAATATTCTGAAAAGCTTTTAATTATAATGCTAAATAAATTTTAAGAGAATAATGATTTAGTGTCTTAATTCTGCAAAATTTAAGTGTTATAATTTTATTCTGATAAATGTGTAGAATTATAAAGCATCAAAATTTTAAGTCTGTATAATTGGAAGAAAATGTAATTTTAGACATTGTTTGGAAATTCCTCAATACTGGAATTATGTAAATTCAAATGAATAAAAATATTGGCTTTATATCAATCTTTGCCATAAGGGTAAGACCCTGTCAAGTACGTATTTCCATATATAAGATGTATCTATAAAGTATGAAGCTTTGTTCTAATCAAAGAGAACTTGTATTATCATTAGATCATTTCCCTAAATTAATTACCAAGAAAAATAAATTCAGTAATTAAGCCAAGATATAATGTTAGTATAATTTTCATATTTTTTACTTCAAAGTTAGGTTCTTAACATATATAAGGTTCTTTTTATAAGGCTTGACTTAAATAAATTTTCTCTCTTTTTAACTCAAAACTACCATTAAAGGAAGATTATTAATCCCAATTTGAGGTCATGTATCATTTAAATACAATAACATTTGAAAGTAACATTATTTAGGTATATAATTTTGATACCTTTAGTTTAAAAAAAATCACATAATTTTCTAATATTTCCATGCCTTCATTTCTCACATGCACTGGGCAATATCTTTATAAATTGGGATAAAACTGACTAATATATTTTTCATTTTAGAAAGAATTTCTAAATATGTAAAATATGTAAATTTTATTATAAATATGTTTATATTTGTTTATATTTCAATTTATATAGCATTTTATGTTTCCTAAATTCTTTTATGTATAAAAATAAATTCTAATGTCATAGTCTCATTATTATGTAGTGTTAGAGACTGAATTGTGCCTCCCTCAAATGCATCTTTTGAAGCCCTAAACCCCAAAGTGACTGTATTTAGAGAGAGAGCTTTTAGAAAGGTAATTAAAATTAAATTGGGTTGGGTCCTAATCTGATAGTATTATCTATATAAAGAGAAAGAGACACCAGAGAGCTTCTCTTCACACACAGAGTAGAGGCCACATGAAGACAAGAGGGCAAGATTCTATACGCCTGGAGGAGAGTCCTCACAGAAACAAAATTTGCTTGAAACTTTAGCATGGATTTCTAGCCTCCAGAATTTTGAGATGTCTGTCGAAGCCACCCATTCCGTCATATTTTGTCATGGCAGCCAAGCTTACTAATACATATAGTTATTGATATTATTTCTCACTGATTGTCTAAAGCACACAAATGTGATTGGTCATAATTTTGGCTCTTAACTACTATTATCAATTGTTATTTGCCAGGCCAGCTTTTATTTTATTTATTTATTCAACTGCAATAACTTACTTACATCTGGCTTTGGGTTCCTTGCCTGTACTGGCTCCTAACATTCTGACATTTTTGTTTCAAGTTACTGTGTGTTATCTTTTTAATTTTCAAATTAAGTAATATATCATTTAGTTTTATTGTACTAATATTGGCTCCTTGAACTTACTTTTATTTTCAATCAATAATATGTTCCTATGCATCGCTCATGTTATTGCTTGTAGTTTTGGTTCTTTTTCACTATTGTATAATATTCTATTTTGTAAATATATCACAATATATTAAAAAGCATTCTCTTGCTAGTGAAAATTTACTTTGTTCTAAGTATTTTGCTATAACAGAATTGGGGCTATAAATATTTTTGTAACATTTCCTGTTACATATGTGCCAAAGTTCTTTTGGATATATTCTTCTGTGTTTATTGCTATGCTGTAAGGTTTGCAAATGTTCGATTTTAAAAGATGATGCCAATTTTTTTAAATGTGTCAGTTAGCACTGCCACAAGTTTAATATGAGCTGTACCATAATTGTGTTTTGCATATTCTAATGTCAAATATGAAATTTATATTGTTAGAGAAATAATATATTGTTGGAAATATAGACACTATTATTGTCCTAAATAGTTTGTATATTTCACCCTATGCTGCAAGAAATATTTATAATTTTAAGCTCATCCTGTCATTCCATATGTGAAGTGATATGGTAGAGTGGTTATACCATGAATAAAACTAAAGCACTTTAAAAATCTCTTTAACAACTTCTCTTGTCTCTTTCTTATTAAAACATGTTACATATCTTCTGCTCCTCTTAGGAATATGTTTGTTTATGAGATAGAAAGCAAGCAAGCATGTTACACAAGAGAATTATAATTTGAGGCCCAAAACCTTGATATCTAAAGTCATTTAGTTGTTAACTTTGAAGTCATCTCGAGTGGTCAAATCCGCGAGTAGAAATGATCAGACAAAACATTTTACTTTATTTTTTTCTTCTATCCAGGGTCTATTCAGAACTATTAAAGTAAATAATTCATTCACCTGCTAGCTCTACAGCATTAAATAACACTTGTTACAATTTTCAATCGTTAATTCGTTATTTTCTGATCCCGTAACTAAAACATTTTTACATGTCTACCGAATTCTTATTTTGTTTTCTTTACAGTTAGTCAGACATAAGACTGTTTATTACTCTGTAATTATAATATTTTAAATGTTATATTTTCTAAATATTCTTAATATTTGGAACTGAGTTATTTTAAATGATTAATAAAAATTAACCATAGATATTTGAAGAAAATATATTATCTTACTTGTTTATACTATGACATAGTGAAAAATAAACTAGAAAGCAGACAGAATTATCTAATCATATTTCTGCATATCCATATTTTTGTTGAAGCAAATTATGCTCTTATGTTTTTTGTAGTTTCTTCTCAGAGATTTAGTGAGATGTGATTATTTAGAGCTCTGGACAGAATTCACTCTGATATTAAAAAATGAACTCGTGAGAGATGGGATATATTTTGCAATAACTATGTACTGCACTTTCCTCTTAAACATGCTTGTACAAATCCCTATTGAGACACATGATTATTTAAAAGGACTCTCCGTTTTCAAGGTATTTAGAAACTAAATGAAAATGGTAAAGGCAACCAGACACAGTAGAACTTTGAATAAAATCACTTAAACTGACAAATTGCATTTATGCAAGATGGTTCAAAAAGATGTACGATTTTTAAAACATAAATCAGCATCTCCAAATATTTCTGTTCCATCTCATTGTTGAATTTTCCATTTTAGGTGATCTATATTTATTCTTCCCCAACACCTAAAAAATGCTAAGAATCTGGAAGGCTTTTTGCAACCCTACTTCAGAACACAAAACAGGAAACTATCTCAAATGCTCTTAGTTGATCCATCATTGTGTTCCAAGCACAATGCTTTAAAAATCCACCTGCTGGAAGTCGGGTGGTGTATGCAAAGGGATGTCATGGTAATTTGAAAACAGTTGAATACAGAACAGAGGCTATTCCTGCCCTCAAGCTCACCACATTGGTTTGTCTGGCTCACTACATGCCAAAACTTTTGATTGATGTGCTCTCTTCAGTCACGGGTAATTTTAACTCATATATTAAGTCGCTGCTGCTTCCACTCCATTATAGTTCCTTGTATGGGGCAAATCAGAGTTCGGGTTTTGTCTATATTGGGCTGACCTAGAGCCATAGTGTGCTTTTGTTTAGATTTAAGTAGGAGGCAAGCTAATATTTCAAAACTAGCAAACTTTTACAATCTCTGCTTTTCTTAATTGTAAGGATCCCTGTGGTAAAGAGCTTTATATTGCTACCACATAGCTCTTTAGAAGCCCCAAGGAAGCCAGAAATGTTGTTAAAGGCTTTCTAAATACACAGAAATTCTTTTGAATTCTAAGAGATTTAAGTGGATTAATTCAATGTAACCAACTCTGGCAGCAGTTTTCCCCTCTTATCTGTGTTTGTGGAAGACACTGTCTTAATAGTAATTTTTGGTTGTGTATCTCAATATCCGCAGTAGATCTGAAGACAAAGCACACTTCTATTCATTACCATTTTAGAGTCTACTTGTGCAGAATTCTGACGCTAATAGGAGTCACCATATAATTGGTAGATTATAATGTGCATTTCTCTTAAATTTTAGATTTATATTAATTCACACTAGTCTGCATGGAAAATAGTATACAAATAATTTATTCATATCAGTAACCCTTGTCCCCTTTTGAAAATGTTACCTACTGATTATAATAGCGATGAAATTTTGAAGTTATGCCAGACATGTCATTTCTTATTATTACTATAATTCAAAAGTACAATTTACATAGGGACACATTTCTTGTCTCCAAAAAGAATCGAAGAATATCTCTGAAATAAAATAAAGTTTGCTAAAATGTTCTTTTTTAGGAAGTAAATCTTAGAGAATGTGAATGCTGTTATGTATACCAAAATTCACAACAAAAACTTTTTAAACTTTATAATCTAGATTATAATCAACAAATACCTAATATTGTGTGAGGAAAGCTAGTCTGAAAGAAGAAAAAAATAGTCAATATTTTATAAATTTCTCAGAGGAAAGAGAAAAATTAAGCTAAAATTACTAGTCCAAAAATATAGAAAGAGTCTCTTTCTTATATATTCTTCTTTGGCACTAGTTGGCACAAGAGTACATACCAAGCCCAACAAACTCCCCGTCAAATCTCCTTCCACTGGCACCAAATAAAATGAAATTGCCCATGGAATGAAAGATTGTAAATGTTATATTATTTTAACTCCTGAGGCTCTTAAGTGTAAATTGTACAATTCATGTTACAAGAGATTTGGGAATTATCGAGTTTTAGATGCCAGTCTGAGAAACCAGGCAAAATGAATGTTTTTTCTGAAAGCTGGATAATAAATTTTTGTTTTATTTTTAAGCTTGTATTCCAGAAAGGTACTAATTTAGACTAAAAATAAGTTTATTTATTTTAAGTTTTTAATGTAAATTAAATAAGAAGGTGGTTAGCTTACCAAGGACCATGAGCCATATCCAGCTTACTGCTGGTTATTATAAATAAAGTTTTATTCGAACATACTCATATCCATTTATTTTCTTATCGTCTATGGCTCCTTTTGTGCTACAAAGTTGGAGATGAATAAATGAGACAGAGATGGTATGTCTTACAAAGCCTAAATTATTTGCCATCTGACCATTTACAAAAAGTGTTTGGTAATACTGATTTAGAATAAATATGTTATGTAAAAAGTAAAGGACATTATTCATAAAGTTTGAATATTTTGAAAATATTTAAATATTTTAAAATATGGAGCTAAAGTATATAATAAAATATTTTTAAATATGTCCTTATAGACATTTTTTAAACATAGTTACCATATTATACTGACAGTCATACACTCAATATTACATATAACATGCCAGAGTGAGTTATCCACAGCTATTAAGGAAAAAAGTTAACATGTAAAATATAAATTCCAGGCACAATATTTATGTGTTTATTCATATATTTATTCATACATATCATGGTGGGGAAAAAAAAGATTTTTAAAATGTTCCCAATTTCTAACCATTAGTCTTTCTTTTATAAAAGTAATATAACTCACCTTTAAAACAATTCCTGGCAAGTTATTATGATGTATTCTAATTGCCCAATGAGCGAGCATAGGCCATAAAAAAGTCATGGTTTTCTTTCCTACGAAGCACAATATCCATATGATTATAACTCAATTAAGAAACTGGAAACATTCAAATGAGGTACTCAACTTTCACGCTATGGGTGGCTGAGTCAGACAGGCATTGCTAGAGAAGGTGACTCCATTAGCACTCTTTAAAGAAGCTGTCAACTAAGCAGCCATTGCCTTTTTGTGTCATGAAGTCAAAAGGGTGGCATTTCCCTCTAAATACTCTGCAATGTTTGAAGAATTCTTACAGAAAACTTGATATTCATGTTATATTTTGATTATAACAGTGGATGGGGATTCTGAAGATAAATGAGGAGGACACAGGAGAAATACAGAATAGTTAGTGCAATAATGGAATTGAACACAAATAAAGCCAGATAATATAAGAAAGAACAAATTGTAAGGTTTAGCAATATTTTACTGGATTCCTTAATTTTATCCTGGCCTTTCCTGGTTATTGGCTTTAAATTTTATTTTAAGACTTTGTTACCTTATCCCAGTAATTAAAAGAAAATGAGGCATAGGCGTCATGTAAGGGCCTTGTTAAAATGCGGATTCTGAATCAATAAGACTGCAGTTAGGCCTAGCAAGATCCGCAGGGGACTCTGATGCTATTGGTTCCAGAGCACAATTTGAATAGAATACCTTGGATGACATCAATAAGGAATAAAAATTAGGCTATTAGAAAAAACTCAAATGCATTATCCCTGAGGATATGTTTGTTGTTATTTTATTACTCTTGCATAAACAACTCAAAAAATAAAAACTGACAAAATTTAGTCAAAAGGGGAGTTTTCTACAGATATTCTTAGTAAGGAAGACCACTTTTCCTATATGTAAAAATATCCTACCATGCCCACAAATAACCATTTTACTTCACTCTTAAAATGTTTCCAGATTGCAACAAATCTAAGTATATTTTTAGGAGTGCTCTTAAAAAATATAGATGAGAAAAATGTTTTCAGTTATCTCTTTAAATAAGCTTTATAGTTTTGTATATTCATAAAAACATTGTTGATTTTCAATACTTTTCTTACCTAGGGGTGCAAAATATTAAACTATTTCATATATTTTCTTTTACCGATGTATGCATTTATATATATATATATTTATATATATGCACATTTACATATAATAAATCTATTATTTCCATTAATTCAGTGTATGATTGTCAGAAGAAAATCTGGTTCTTGTAAAATAACAGATAAAAATAAACAGATACAGGTAAATAAGGAACAGATCTAAATAAACATAAAAATATGCTTCATACTTAAAAAAATTTTTTTTTTATCTTCATGGCAGCAAAATTTACAATAGCTAAGTTACGGAAGCAACCTAAATGCCCATCAACAGATGATTGGATAAAGAAGTTATGGTTCATATATAAAATGGAATATTACTCAGCCATTAAAAAAAAAGAAATCATACCATTTGCAACGGATGGACCTAGAGGTTATTATGCTGGTGAAATAAATCAGACAGAGAAAGATAAATACCATATGATTTCTCTTATATGTGGAATCTACGAGATAAAAAAGAACAAACTAATCAAAAACAGACTCACAAATATAGAGGACAATCCGGTGATGTCCAGAGGGAAGGGGTATTGTAGGGATGGGAGAAAAGTATGAAAGGTTAAAGAAATACAAATTAGTAGTTGATAGATGGTCACTGGGATAGGGCACACAGTATAGGGAATGCAGTTACCATTAATTTAATGACTAGGTGGAGAGCCATAGGAGAGAAAGAGCAATTAGGGGAATCATTTTATGAACTATATAAATGTCTAACCAATGTACTATATACTTGAAACTAATAATAAAATTTTAAAAAATAAATTTAAAAAATAATAAAATCTACAAACCTGTTGTAGTCTAGGTGTTTTTTTTTTCTTTAATTTAAATCTTAATATTGGAGAAAAACATATAGAATCTGGGCTCTCAAACAAATATTCAAAAAAGACAATATAACATATTATTTACTGTGAAATAAAATTATATCCTAGAGAAAATGCATATACTTTGTGATGTAGAGACTCCTTGGCAGTATTTGCAGCTAAAGATGTAAGGCGTAATCTGAAATTCAGAAAGTGCAAAGGAGAATTAAAATTATGACTGTGACCTTTAAAATATTAACAATGTCCACTGTGCATCACAAAATACATACAGCAACAGATATTAAATGTGCCTAACCATAATTTACATACGTATATGGGAAGGAAATGGTAGTTTCAAGAAATTCCTTTATAAATTTTGTCGAACTTCAAAGCCATAAACAGGAGATAAAGAACATTATTAAATTTCACAGGAGGAAGTAAGAAATCCACTTAGCCTGTTGCTAATCTCTTAAAATTCTTCCAATGAATACTGATAAAGATATAAAATCTGAGATTATCTAATATTCTTTCTTCTACTTTTTAAAATTTTCTCCATTGATTTAAGTCCTAAGAAAATTGGGGTGGTTGAAAATACTTGAGAGAAAAAATATTTGAAACCCAAATGCCTTTGATATTCAAAACCAATGCATCTTGAGAGCTTCACATATTCTTAAATATCATAATAGCAAATAATTTTCCAAATAATTAAATTGATATATAATTGAAGAAATAAAGTAATTCTTTTGGAGCACTAATGTTTCTAAAATACAGGCTTAAAGTTAATTAAATAATTTTTAAAATAAAGTTATTCGCTTACATAGACTTTTTAGTATTTAATAAAAGAAATAATCAGGAACTGACTTAAATTTTGAATTGATTCACAATTGCTATTCTCCAGCAAAAATAAAACCCATATTTCTTAGAATTTTTATTTTTTTATTAACACTGCTTTCATATATATACAAAACATATATACATATTTGTGTCAAATATGATAGCAAAATATTTGTTAAATGCTTATTACTTGCCACTTATACGCTTTGTATTACCCTATCATTATAAAAGTTACAGACTTTAAATGAGAGTAGCAATACAATAAGTTAATCGAAATATACCAAAAGTCAAATCACGACTCCCTGTGGACAAATTACATATATTAAACTCCTTTTTTCCAGTATCATGAGTATATTTCCTAAAAATCAATACTTTTAAAAAAAATCACTTTTCTTTAATATCTCTCTATTTCAATATTTGTGATTTCTTCAAAACTATTTGATTTTATTTTTTATATATGACTTTCATATCTAATCATATATTTTCTGAGGAATTAAAGCATATGTAAAAAGGACATTTTCTCTTCTGAATCAATCAGTTCTGCCTCCTAATCCACACATATGTGATAAGGATTACCCTCAAATATGAGCAGAAAATATGAGAACAAGAGATATTAATAATACATTTCTAATATGAAGGAAATATTTTAATTGGTCCTAAAATATCTAAAATAAAAATCCAAATGTATGTATAACTATTTTAGCTAATACTGTATGATTAGGAAGCACACTACAGAAAGCCTCTAGGTAGCTCTATCAGAAGCAACTGAATTGCTTTATTACAATCAGACAATCTGAACAATGCTAGGAAAGGGGAGGAGTTTCTTTTAACAGTTTGCATTGTTTCTTCAGAAGCCTTTGCTTTGATCTCTCCAGATGACAAAAGATCTACTTTGGAATCAGAATGTAATACAGATGTCAGAGATGATTGATAAAAGGGGGCAGGAGTGGAGGAAAGGTTTATAAGACTAAGCCATTGGAAATACCAAATGGGTATATGTACTGCTAATCATTTTATTT
>NW_011888839.1:10908018-10939905 GCF_000151845.1 Pteropus vampyrus | reverse complement strand
TATAAACATACTATAAAAATAACTGTCTGAAAGGTGTTATATGAAATACAATTTATATACATTTATCTTTCTTAAAATATAAATTCTTTAAGACCGATTTTTCTTACTGCTTCTGGTAGAATCATAGGAACAATCATCATAACTGGATATACAAAATGTAAACAGAAATTGCCTGATATTACTGGGTCCAGTCCAGCCTCTGCATTTACTTCTTTTGTTTTAGATTTTAAGTAAACTTGTCAAATTTAGGGAGTGAAGTTGGAAAATCATCACCCAATTTAAAGTTTTATCTCCTTAGCATTAGAAATGTATTCGATGATGATCAAAGTAGGCTAAGTGTAATAAATAAATCTTAAACATCAGTTTTTATTATGGTTGCAACATTTTGCTTGTTGTCCATGTTTAAAGGGAAAAGATCATAAAAGCCACAAATATTAAATACTGAAGAAAATGAAGACTGTATCCGAGTCTAGAGTTATTTTGCCTTAATGTTATCTCATCAGCTAGAGATGGAATATTAACAGTACTAATTTCCAAATTATACAATGCTTTGGGTCAATTTATAAGCAGTGGGAATAGACAAAAGTATAGTTTCAGGCTCATCTTTACATATATAGTATGCATCCTTTTCCAGGCCACAATACACCAAAATTTAGTTAATATAGGAAAACCCACTGACTTTCAACTAAATTATTCTCAGGTCAATTCATCCCTAGATCTAGGTACTCAAACTTTTTTCTGTGTTTTGGAAGTAAAATCAAAAATAATATTACTTGATTGAGCACTTAGTAATTGTCCATCACTGTAATTCTATCTCTGATTTAATTTAATTATCACAATGACCTTATAAATATGTTATTATTCCCATTTTTTAAAAGTTTGTACAGTCTAAGGCTAAGTTTCTCTAAATTGCTCAATGTCAGACTACTAATAAATAGCTAGGTTATAATTAAAATGTATTTTCCTTACTTCAAAGATAATGTTCTTTCCACTTCATCACAAGAACTAATAGATAACTTGAAATGGTTCAGAACCTTATAAAATTACTGCCAGTGGAATGGATCTGGACATTTGCCCATTACATCAAACCATTTATATTATTAAACTTTATAAAACATCTAATTTGTTTTGGAAGTTCTGCATGGCTATACATCTCTATGTTGTCTGTCTGTCTGTCTACATCTATCTATCTATGTATCTATGTTTCTATGTATCTATATATCTATGTATCTATGTATCTATCATCTATCAATCTATCATCTATCATCTATCTAAATATAATAATTTCAAGGACCTAGTCCTGATTCTTCTAATCCTGATTAACTATGCTATTTACATTTTAAGTTTTTAATTTATAGACTATTAATATTTCAATTTGCCATGAAACAGATAATAGAAAATAGTTGGACAGTTTTTAATGTATCTCATTTCTCCTATAACCCTGAAAAACATATATTCCTGTTTTCCATTATTTCTCACCATAATATTATGCTAAATATTAGCAACTTAAAAGATTGTAACTTTTAGTTATTTTCAGCTTTCTATGATCTTGAAATTTGTTCACTTCATTTTTTAATTGCATTTTTCTAAGCTCATAAAAAGTGAATAATACCAAAGTTTATATTATTGCCAAATATTATGTAAAGTATAAAATGCATAAAATATTTTATATAAAATATAAGAAGTTTTAAATTTGAATCTAGAAAATAAATATATCCCTAAGTGACACAATGGAATTTCTCAAAATAAATGTTTAAACAGTAACAAGTGTGTATTTTTTTATAAAATTCTACCATAGAAATATAATTCCCTTAATATATATTTATATCCAAAATAAATCATGTAGAAAAAATGTGTGCAATGTTAAGTTTCATAAATGAGCCCAATTTTATATACTCACAGTTAGTTAAGATTAGGGATAGTTTTAAATACAAATTCTAAAATGACACAATTGAGCCAAATGATCTGTTTGACGAAATTCTAAACCTGCATGTGTAAGTTGCATGACCAGAAATGCATCTAAGTAAGCTCTTTGTTATTTAATTGGAGTGAGTTTTATTGAAAAATAAATTGTCAAAGCATGTATTTATTTTCTTTCATTAAAAGGTTACTCAGAATTATAGAAAAGCTCCTTATCATTAATATGGTTGTTAAAGCAGAGAGCAGTTAACTAAAAATCATACTCCTTTTCACTCCTTATAATAGCTGATAACAACTTCCTTTAATGCTTCCTGGCCTTATCCTGAAGAAAATCTCAGGGTTGGCACAACCATACTATCTTTATTTTCCTCTCTGAGCTTGTGTTTCAGATAACCCTTTCATTCAGCCCACACAGGGTGCAGAATCTGCCCTCTAGCCCACTTTTTTTTTCTTCAGACTTTGATCTCTGGATTATTTACAGTTAATGATTTCTTTCATGTTCAAAATAATTTTTCTGCTCAGAGTGATTATATACCAGCAATATTTTTTCAGTATCTTCTTTCTAATGATGAATATGTATATATTTTTCATTAAGTGTTGCCAATTTCAAAGAGAGTATTTCCCAGGAGGTACATCTGAAATAATCTCACAAGCAGAATGTAAAAAGACAATGATTTCGAGAGATTACAAAGAGCTATAAAGGAAGACATCAGTAAAAGTACCTTCTATCTTGAGAGCTAATTTGGAAAATATTCTTAAATGTAAATTAAATAAGTATAATATATGCAGATCAGGTTAATCGACCTGTGGTATTGAACTGCTGTGACAAGTAGTCTCAGTAGATCCTATAAATGAATCTTTTTTTGATTATTTCAGTTTACTATTTTCTCTTAGTAGAAAAGAAAAGGAAGTACATACACCTACATAAATCTTACTAAAAATAACAGACACTTTTAAGTATACAAAGTGAGATTTTTTTCTTCTTTGTTAGAAAACATATACACAACATACAGAAACATCTCTGGCAAATAAAAATTCAACAATGTTCTTTTACAGATATTATAGATTTTAGGTATTATATTTTTTTCTTCTTCAGACAAGAATCCTTTTTCTCAAAAATGTTGGCCGTGTAGGAAATAACCTTTAAGGAAAAATATCTAGGCAAAAATAAATATCAATTAAAGAATATACATCATTTATCACATATCATTTTAGAAATGATGTTAAATGGAATTAAAGAAAGTTGTCAGGTTTTCAAAATCAACAGAGAAAATGTTACTGTTGTCTTTTGATCTGTTCATTGTTGCTTCCTTCAGAAATCCCATTTATTGAATACTAACCAGCTTCTATGTGTATTATTAAAAAATGCTAATTTAGGACTTCTGTTTCGATATGCAAAATCTTTTGCCTGTTTTGAGTCCTTTTAAAAATATGCAATGGTTTTATTGAATAATATGTAATTGCAACATAGATGTTTAAATTTCTTTAGTTCAAAAATTATGCCTTTGAAATGTTTCCATAGTTTTTCCACAATATTTAAGTCACCAGTACATTTTGCCAAAACATTAACAAATGAATACATAAAAACCTCATCTGAGCTAGGAAGGTATGAGGTCAATTAGATTTTCACACGAAGTATTTGAATAAATGCTGGCTAATTTAACATGGTCAAGATCGTCATATTTTCTATTGATGAAGAAATGAATAGATTATTTTTTTAAGCTCAAAGAAATCAATAGAAACCAAAATTGTTTTTATTAATTACTGATTTGTTTACATTTCCTTTAAGTTATGAAATCACGAACAGCATTGGTAATTAAAGGCTATCTGTTAATTAAAAACTTAGAGGAATTATTTTTCACTATATGAATATCAGTGAAAATAGAAAGTATTTTTATTGAAACTTAGAAATTTAAAATATACTATTTAATGATTTCACATTCTACGAGCAAACAACCAGTAGTCTTGTGGTAAATGCCTCTGTGATGAGTGGGTCAACGAACTAATGGGCATTTTACCTTAGGTAGAATGAAGGACTGGCACATCACCAGGTGATCAGCCAGTGGCAACATGATTTATTGTTAATTTTTCACCTTGGTCAGACACCTTTAAAATTACTGAAATCCTCTCCTATAATTAGTTTCTATGAATAGTAGCTTTCTATTAGAGAATAGTTTTTCCTTGAAATATTACTTCACATTCATTTAAAAGCATTCTCCTATCTTTTCAAAGTCTAATGCCTAAAACCACTTTGCCTTTAAAAATGTTTCTTTCAGAACAGATACTTTTCCGTAATTTTTTTCACTACAGAGTAAATGCTAAACATTAAAGTTTGCCCTTCATGGATTTACTTTTTCTTTAAGTGTGTGTATAAATTATATCTACATAAATTTGTATATATAATGATTTTTTACTATTTCTATTTCACTTGATATTTATTATACTTAATCAATGATACATCCATAATCAATGTTTTTTATCACATTAATTTATTGTATAAAGAAATTATAATACGAATATAAGAAATAAAGTTAACATCTTATATGTCCCTTCAAATTTTATTAGAATGTATGCTTTCTAATAGTGACAAGCAAATTTAAATAGATTATTTACCTATTTTATTAAAAATTTTGTTTTTGTTTGTTTTCAGTAGTTTATTGGCATGGAATATTCTGTTAAGTAGTGTTTGGGGCAATTTAGTAAGTTTTAAATAGCATCTCAAAATTGTTTTAATTTTTATATCCTGATTACTGGCAATAGTAACTCTATTTTTAGATATTAATTACTATTTATATTTCTACTGTTAATATTATTGGCTCATTTATATAAAAGATAAAGCTATTTTATATGTATTAAAATAATCTTTTCTAAGTCATTCTTAATAACGTATTCCCAGCCTGCTGATTTCTTCTTTTATTACATTATTTTTTCACATAGAAGATTCGAATATAATCATATCAGTATTTTTCTGTGTGATATTTTTAGCCTCTGTAAAATTTTGTTATTATATAAACTAATAAAAATTCTATTTTATTTACACTATATTTTTATAATTTGTATACAATTTATTAATTCCTCCTGATTCTATATTAATATTTTACTCATTCATTTTAATTGTTTTTGAGAAGATAACATCACACTGTATATTCACAAAAGAGAATGTCAGAGAATTAGATGTCTAATTTTGATTTTACTCTGCCTAAGCAATTCACGGAAGTATTTCTCTTTTCTCCCAAAAATCTTTTACATCTTTTGGCCTGCACAGGGACTGATTTTAGGAAACCTAAAAAAAAAAAAAAGAAAGAAAAAAAAAGAAAAGAAAAAGAGAAAAAAATTACATTTCTCAATTAAATAGAATAACAAAATATAATTTATTTAAAAAGAAAACAAAATAGAACTCATATTTATATTCTACTGCTATTTGCTCTTGCTTTGCAAGAATAAGTTAAATAATGTAATGATGCATCGAATTTAACTGAAAATAGTCACTTAATCATTGAAAAGTACTTAAGTCTCTGTTATTTCTACTATGGATTTGCCAAGTCCAATCTAGGGAAAGCCTTTGGCAAATTTTCCAACTTACAGAATCACATTAATTTTAAGGATAATTATTGCACCTAAATTTAGATCCTTCAAGGTTTCTATGCATTTTATATTAGAAAGATCTATAACAGCTAAACATATATAATATGTATATAGTACATAGTTTATACAGCTATATATAGTTTTATACAAAATCTGATATATAATTAATAATATATACTCGATATTATATAACATCATAATTAAAATATAATGAATCTATCTCAAACTCTTATTTTTGTTGTTTTACATTTTTACCTTTACTCGAATAAATTAAGTTGTTCATAATGTTAAAATAATTTAATATTTGTAAATGTAAAATGTCATATTAACAACTAAAGTTATTTGTAGGATACAAATATCCTTTATATGTTGATGCTTCTTTTATTTCTATGCTCATAAATAATCTAGTTTTAAAAACTATTATCAGTAATTATTTTCTTTTAATTAATACACATTTTAAGCTTGAGATTTGGAAACTTTATTTACATGCATACTAAAATCCTACTTTGTAATTTGCACCAGTGTAATGGAGGAGAATAAAGTGAGTCAAAATAAAATTACAGGACATGTATAAATTAGTACACAATTTTCAAATTTGTTGGTGGTATGGGCAATCTTTTTTTTTTTTTTAGGATTAATGGTTATACTATTAATAAATCCAAAGCTACTGAGAAATTACTGTCATAGAGTAATCCTCCATGTGTCATTCAGTTCATTTACATCTTTCTGTCTAAAATCTCACTCTAGAAATAAGCAAATTAGGCTTTCCTTCTGATTTCCCATATCTTATAAAGAGTGACTTGATATAAAACCAAATGGCTTAAAGTTGTAATGTCAAAGCCAGACTCTCATCTGATACACCTAAAGAAGCAATGTTTCCCAGAACCAACCCCACATCTACCAAATCAGGAATTCCAATTTGGGTATTTGTTAAAAATATCCTTAGGATTGTTATAATCAGCTGGTTGAAGATCACTGATTGAGAAAGAAATATTAGTGCCTTCTATCTTCAAAAACTCAAACACATCAAGACATGAAAAGAAAGAATCAGCCCATTAACTGATCAATGAATCAATCAGTATCATTTATTACATGCACCTTGTTAATAAAGTAACATGTCTGAATGAAATTTCAGTTATCTAAAAAGAATATAGCATGACCCTTGATCCTTAATGGAATATGTTTGTCTTCTAATCACATATAAATTTTTGCACAATATTTCTCATACTTATTTTAAAATTTCGAATCCCATTTTACTAACCTAGATTATGTTTGCAATCACTTAAGTTTACTGAATCATATAACAAACAACGAAAAAAGCCATAGCAATCATACTTTGAGAATATATGATAGATAAAATAAAAAAAGGAAATAGAATAGCTAATAGAGAGAATACACTTGTCTTTCTCCATTTTCTAAATGAAGCATTTAACAAAGTAGAGAAAACTCTTTCCAAATTATACATATATTTCACCATGGATCAGTTAGATATAAGCATTAATCCTGCTGAGAAGTACTCTTACAGTTCTGTTAGGTGGAAAGAACCAGAAATGTATGTTACATCTCTTCTTCTCAGAAAAAAAATCTACAATAACAACTGTTAGTACTTTGTATAGGATATCTTTCATGGACATAAAACTAAAATAAAAAAAAAAAATTCCTGGCACATAGCTGAAATAATAAAAAAAATAACCTGTCCTTAAAACCCATTCATAACTGGGGAGTTTAAATTTTAAAAATTTAGCAACTTAAAAGATGGCAAATTTCTAATTTTATCGTGGAAGATATTTAAAAACAGAATATAATTTTGGTGTTCATAATTAGAGAAACTTAGATATAAATATTTGTGTCGCATTTAATTTTTAAACTTCAAGATAAATTCAAATGCAATACCTGTTACAGATAAAACTTCCTAATTATGAAGGGAAAAAAAAACGATGTACTTAAGAATTATACTCAGTGCACAGAATGAAAGACTTGGAGAAAAATAACTGAAATTATAAGTAGACTATGATTCAAAGAATAACAAACATCAGAGAATGTCAGAATTTTTGTATTCAGGTTTAAAACTATGATTAGAGGTAAAATTATCACTATAAATATTTATTATTAATGCAAATTAAAATAAATGAATTAGATATTTAATTTGGTTAGATAAATGGCAATACACAGAAACCAAAGGAAAAGGGAAGAAAATTTTCTACTTTAATTATTTGTGTTCAAATTTGACACCAATATATCTAACAGCTGATAGATGGGCTTGCCTATATTAGTATTTTTTAAACTATGGCTTTATGGAGAAAAATTTGTTTTAAAAATAGCCAAAAAGTACAGTCACGCCACCCTGAACAAGCCCAATCCCATCTGATCTCGGAAGCTTAGCAGGGTTGGACCTGGTTAGTAGTTGGATGGGAGACCACCTAGGAAGACCAGGAGCTGTAGGTGTAAAAATATAAAAAATAAAAAATAAGTTATTGTAAACTGACAAGGTCCTTGCAATCTGTGAGGTCAACCAAGGGTTGCCTCATCCTAAAAAAAAAAGAAAAATAGCCAAAAAGTCACAATGTATTAGCCCTTTTAGTCTAGTACAATGTAATTAGTCAGTTACATTGATTTAGCTGAGATTTTAATTATTAATTCAGAAGACTGAATTAATAATTCTATATTGTTCTTCTTCCTCATTTTCTTCTTTATCATCTGATTCTTTTTTCTTCATTTTCCTACTTATGTCCTTAAAAAATGTACAATTTCTCTAACATTCTTTTCATAGCTGTAGAGTGATCCTGCCCAATGACCAACATTTCTTTATAATGTTCATTCATAATGTTCATCACTATCATTGCTAAGTCCTAGTTTTAGTGGTTTAATAGATGAAATTTCCAATTATTTAGATTTCCTCTTAATACCCTGGAACTTTATAAATTGCTATGTCATGTTGCTCCTGGCTTCTCTCATGTTCTTTTTGAAAGTCTTCATTTTATATTATTTTGACAAAATTTATTTACCCACAATCATGCACTGAGTGCTTCAGTGTCATGCACTGTGGAAAGTTAATCCAGGAATGAGGGGAAAAAAGCACATATCCCTGACTTCGTGAAGTTGAAAGTTTAGCACAGGGTTGTCCAAACATGCCTGTTTATAAAATTCATGGAGCACTCACTAAAAATAGAGATTTTCATTAGTATTCTTTAAAGAGTCGAAATTCCAATGTGTAGTAAATTTTTAGTAGGTTCAGAAATCTTTATTTTTAACAAATATACTAGGTTATATTTAGAATTAAGCAAATTTAGAAAATATTTGTCTATTGACCTTAGTCATTGACTACTTAGCTTATGATATACATGTAAATTCTCCTGATATTCTATGAACAATCTGTTCGGATTTTTTGGTCAAGGAGACAGTGGCCAGTAGTAAATTTTCTTCTTTCTTCTAGTTATGCTGATCATACTGATCAATGACTGAGCTGGTAAACTCAGCCTCAAAGTTCTCCACTACTATGCTTTTCAGAGCTCTTCATTGGCAAAAAGTGAATTTTTGTGTACTCTGGTGGTTTGGGGCTGAAATAAATACTCCCTATAATAATCCCAGTTTAAAAGTACTTGAATTTGGAAGAAGGAAATTTTTCTTATTTATTGTTTTCTTACTGATGTGAGAATTTATTTCTGAGAATTTATTTTCATTTTTATCAAGCCTTTACTCTTGACCATTTATTGCCATATATTTCTCAATGGATCAGCTGTATCAAAATGAGCAGGTGAAATAAAAATTATAATAATAAAACTGATCCCGGAGCCTCATAATCCCAAATTTTAACTTTGTAGTCATGATTTGGGGAATAGTCAAAAATAGTAAATAAACACTCCCTGGTTGATTCTAATGCACGGTCATGTTTTGGAAACACTTCTAGGTGGTCATCAACTTTTCTTGTCCCCAGCTGACAAGAGAAGTCTGGTCATATTATATAAGAAAAAGCATGAATTTAGAAAATGACTACATTGGTCTAGATGCAGATATTTTATATCCACATTCCTCAACTTGATAATTTTATAGGTATCATA
Organism: Pteropus vampyrus; assembly: GCF_000151845.1. Classification (NCBI taxonomy): domain Eukaryota; kingdom Metazoa; phylum Chordata; class Mammalia; order Chiroptera; family Pteropodidae; genus Pteropus; species Pteropus vampyrus. The sequence goes on along the minus strand of NW_011888839.1, from coordinate 10,930,342 downwards.
AAAATAAAATACACATACATACACACACGCGCGCACACACACACACACACACACAATGCCTGGACAAATAATTGCTACAATGCAAATTGAGAGGAGAGACCTACCCTCACCTCTGGTTCACTTTCCCTACTCTGATTACAGAACACTGGTTCAAAAGTTTATATTACTGGACAGGAAAAGGGAGTACTTGTGTTTGGAGGAAAAAAATGAACTAAGAAAAATTATACTCAATACCCATATTTGATACTCTTCCCTGTAGAACTGCAAGATCACCCGCTAACCAATCATATCACACTAACGGTTACTATTAAAAAATTCTCTGACACATGTATTCAATCACAGAGCTTATAATGAACTTTTTGGTGCTTCATTCTTGGGCATATTAACAGAATAGATTTCAGATTCTCTGGTATGAAAGATAGAGAATAATATAATCAAATCAAACAACAACTAAAAACGACTTGTAGAAAATGAAAATAATAGAGAAAGCAGAATGTATACACACACGCACATACACACATATAATTCACAAAATGATAATATATAATAGCCATGGAATAAAAACAACTTATTACAGAAAAGAAGTAAATAATAAGAGAACAATGGAAAGTTCTCTTGGGACTTAAAAATACAAGAGCAGAAATTGAAAATTCAATAGAATGTTTAAAAAAAGAAGCAACAACAAAAAAAATTCCAGAAAAAAAGAGAGAATGTCATAAAAAATAACAGAAGTAGAAGTCAATGAATTTATAGCATCAGATTATGATATCAAATTAATACATGTTCTAGAAATAAACACATTATTAGAGAATAATAAAAGGAAATCATCTGAGGAAAGGACCTGAGTTTTCAGATTAAAAATTTATATAGACACACATTTGTATATGTATATGGTATAGGGCAAAAAGTGTGGGGGAAAGTGAAAAAGGACCATACTATTAAATATCATATTGATATTTCAGAACCAGGGTTAAAATAAAAGACAGCATGTTTGTGTGTGTGTGTGTGTGTATAGTGTGATAGAGAAAGAGAGAGACAGACACAGGGAGAGATACAGAGAGAGACTGAATAGGGGAAAAATAATAATAATTTTGGAAACACATCTAACAGCACCAACAGAGAGAAAAGAGAAAATAGGAGACGAGAAATATTCAATGAAATTATTCCAGAACACTTTCTAAGACTGAAGAACATGATTTTACATATAGAAGCTGAACAAATGCAAAAACAGATTTTTAAAAGATCCACACCAATGTGCATTTTTATGATTTTTCCAGAATGGGGGAGGAAAAAAAATCTAAAATCTTTTCAAAGGGGGGGCAGTGTGAGTCTACAAAGAAAAATACATAAGCGATTTGAAGTATAACTTCTCACTCTATCATTTGCTTTTGAATAGCTTATAACACTGTACCATCTGACTGATTCTAATGATAATATATCCTGTTTCATGTAAAGAACACAATAAAGAGACAAGTTCAGGGTGAGAGAGTGGGGTATGTAGATGAGGCACGATATACGTTTTTGCTTCACCTTTGCTTTTCTCTAAGACACTCTGAATAATGCTTTTTTCTTTAATCCTAAAACGAACTGATCATTTTAGAATTCAGCTTTCATTTTGACTTTGAAGTTTTCTTTCCGATTTTAATTACCTTTGATGGTAGGGTAAGACGCTTCACAGAAGAATTTATATTACTTAGGTTTATATAGCATAAATTAAAAAGAGAAGGAAAAAGTTTGCTTGAAGGAGCATTTTAAATTGTGAGGACACATCACACTGATACACACAATAATATTTAGCAGCTTTTAACTAAGCTGGTAAGTGTTCTTTTCCCCACCCCCTCTTGGAGACAGCTGCCCCTTCCAGCTCATGTACTGTTTTTTGCTGATAGACTGATGTCTTTATTTAGGGAGTTATAAAGAATTGCTTCTAGTCATCAGCAGTTTCAAAAACTAGCCATTGAAGGAAGGATAAAGCCTATTCAGAAGATGGATGACAGCTTTTCATTTGAGGATCATACAGAAGGATATTTCCTTCTATAAAAATAGATTCTGCAGTGTAGCTTGAGACTTACATTTTGCAAGGGATCGCCGCTCTAAAAAAACGACACTGAAAATTGAAGACTAAAAGAAAGAAACATTCTTTCTTTACTTGCAAAATGGACATACATGACAAGATTGTTTCAAAATTTTTAACTTACAAGAGAGGTTTATGAAACTTATGATTACCATAATCATATTCTTCTAGATCATTAAATTTAAGAAAAAGTAGCTGAGTTATATTATTTAAATAAGATTTTTTTTTTTCTAGGACATAATTCAATCTAATGCCACTGATTAAAAAATAGTTTATAAGCAGGTAACAGGAAGGTAAAATGCCATAATTATGAATGCACAGAGTATTGTTTTATGATATCTTCTATTATTTAAGAAGATGGCAAAGATTCTTAATTAGTCAAAGTAGTAAGTACATAAATGCCACCAAAAGTGATTAAAAATTTTAAAACCTTGGGTGATGATTTTTTTTCATTTTTTTTTGCAATTGACACCCCAAAATGGTCTCATTTTCTCTTAACCTGAAAGTCTGAAGAGGAGAGGAAGTTAATCAATAAACTTCAGTCTACCTACAAACTCTCTAAAATGAATGCATAATTTGGTGTGTCTATATATGGATGTTTTCCTGGCTGCTGATAATATTTCTTTGCAGATTCTGGACAGCAACCTATTTTTTTTTAAATGTCTCTGTGTTATCCACTTCTGAATCTCCTCTGTGCTCAACATTGAATAAATGTAAGCTAATCAAGGTTAGCATTTGATTTGAATACTGAACACCACTGACCCCGACTCCTAAAGTTTATAGAGAAGCGTAACTTTGAGATTCCCACTCTTATGTTCTATAGTCCAAAAACTGAAGATATTACACTTATTTCATTTATCTTTTCTTTTTACCTATTACATCTACAACTAATAAAACATTTTATTTTATGCCATAGGATATTGTTACAAGTCTCTATTTTTTTCTTTTTTAATATAAAGAGAGATGGTTGCTTCTACTTAAATCATTTAGAATATTTGAATTCTAAGATTATATTTCCTCTATAATGGCCACAAACTTTGTCCACAAAACAAATTGGTAAAAATTGTGACATTTTTCAAAAAGGCAACTCAGTGTGCTATTTCAAATCTTCATTTCATCAGGTGGAACCTGGCTTACTCCACTGATTTAGAATACCCCATCCCTCATATGCCCACCACTCTCATAGAACTACATCTATATCCAGACAGCCTTTGCTACCCCAAGGCATTGAGTAGGATGCCTTTTCCTTGAACTATAGCATTTACATATGCTGGAATTCATAAAACAGCTTGTCATCATTTAGTTTTTAGGGTTGCTGATGTGTTTTTCCTTGTTCCTGAATGCAAGGCCTTACCAGATCTAATTCTCTTTCAATCGCTTCTGAACCACACTGAAGTTTGCCTGGGACTCTTTCAGGTTGCTTGAGGCCCTTTACCATCTTTGTAATACCACACTGTAGTTCACAGGGCAGTCAGGTTACAGATAAAACTCTGAGGCTCTCTGGCCATTTCCATTTCATGATATAGTAGGGATCTGAGTTTTTGCTGTGTCTCCAGGTTTCACCAAAAACTTGAGTACTGGTCACCTCTGCTATTAGGTAGAACTTCCAAACTTTCTGGGATTACTTAGCCAGGAAAGCTTTAAAATTATGTTAATACTATAACCAGACCTTAAATTTTGAACACCCAAAAACAAGGACTTAATTTATTTAAATTTATTGAGCTGTAAGAACACTTTCTTGAGAAGAAAAAAGTCTTATGGTTTATCTGCTGAAATAAGGGAAGGTTATAGGTTTAAAGTAGAGATGGAGTAAAATCCTTATTAGCAGATATAAAGCACATTTTCAGTTGATCACACAATTGTAGTGTTTTACTTTTTAAACTGAATTCTTTTTAATTGAATAAAATTCACTAGTTAGGTATAAAATATAATAGTTAAATGAGTTTTGATTGGTGGTTCAGTACTTTGATTAATACTGAAACACTATATAAAGAAGAAATACTTCACATTCCACATTTGCAAAATAGGGTTAATAACATCTAAATATTGAATGTCAGAAAGATTAAATGTTAGGATGCATATAAAGTATTTTGGCAACATTGGAATCTAGCAGCTATGTAGGGTAGCACAGCCCACATTTGTAGGAGGTTTTTGCAAAGAAGTATTAACAGATTGAAACTGCTTGTTATACAGGATATTTTAGAATAGGTTATTTTTGAAGTCTACCTCCAATAGAAACTTACTCTATATCTAATTACTGAGTGCCCTTAATCTTCTTATCCTGATTTATTGTTTTTTATAACACTAATCACTGTGTATATATTTTTTTTCATTTGATAACTGCCCCATCCACTATAATGGAATCCTTATGAGCACAGGGACTTTGTTATGCCCCTACTATGTCTTCAGCTCCAAATATAGAGTACACGATTAATATTTATTTGTTGAAAAATTAAATAAGTGGAAAAATAAGTGAATGAATTTTATATTGATTAAATCTGTACACTTAAAACATACAGAACATAAGAAATATACTTGCATGTTAGTTAAATTTATATGATGATTAACATGTGACATTTAAACTTTAAAAGAAAACAATGTACACTTGTCTCTAATCAGTTACCTGCTGCCATTAAATAGCCATTTGATAGATGCCAACAAGAGGCGGCTATAAACAAAATGACTTAGCGCTAAGGAGCGGAAGGATCTTCCTGGTAGCATTCAAACTAGAACTTATTTACCTGAGGAAATTCCTCTTACCACATCAACACAATGAACTTTACAAAAGGAATTTAGAAGGTTAAAAGTAGTTTCATAGTTTTCAGAAAAGATCTGGTCTCACCACATTATAATTTCTACATTTTCCTTCAGCCTTCTCATTTAGGTTTAGCAAATAAGAACAAAAATACGAAAAGTGCTGTTGATAAATCTGAACTTTTTTATTGCTGAATTTTGAGCAATTGCAGAGACTGGTAACTCCTAGTGATTCACATGTTAGAGCCCACATGTTAGGGAAGGAGAGAAGACAGTGTGGAACTTGGGCTACATGGGCCACAGGTATAGGTCAGCGCAAAAGACACAAGAAGCAGGGTGTCAAGAGAAGAGCACATGAGCCAGAAATAGAATATTTAAGTAGAATCTTAAATGGACATTGTAGATGGGATTCAATAGGCAAATATAAAATGGAGGTGTCCAGGGACAAAACATAATGCCACGACCAGACAATAAGGAGAGTGTACGGGGTATTTGAAGAATTGAGCAGTGGTATGTTAATAATTGTTCAACAAATGACTCTGTGAAGAAAAAAAATACATGATTTGTGGTTTTTGCTAATTTCAAATACCCCCACTGTGGCCTACGTTGAGCTAAAAATGTTTAATAACCAGATTGCAAAATTCTTGAAAATGTGTCATTTGACTCAACACATCAATTATGAAGAGTAACCACATCTAGGAACACATGTGGTATGAGTGTCATACTAGATGCAAGTGAGAAAGTATTAAATTTCAGACTAATGAATTCAGACTAATGAATTTGCTCTTTATTCTGGAGGAAATAATGACCTGTAGTAGGCTTTGAGGGGTGTGATGTGTTCAGACCGACTATTCACAGGCTTTATGATGCTACAGTGAGGTTAATGAATTATAAAATAAAATAGAGTCATATATTTCAGATTGCCAGAGGAAGTGCACACTGAATGTATAAATGTATTTAATGGGAAATAAATTCCTTTCATCATTTGCCTTTTCCTTTTCCCTCTAGTGATATCTCTTTGAAATAAAATCATGCACTGCAATAGATATTTTACTTCATTCTCTCTGACTTTCCTTTAACTCTCTGTTAAACATGCTTTCTAAGAGAGTGCACTTGCCTTGGCATAATGCAACATCCCCACATAAAGCAGAGGAACATAAAAGCTGTTATTTTGTTCAGCTATCAATAAACCTATTTTTAGGTATTGGTTCTGGTTAGTTTTGTCATTTTTCCCAGAACATATTTCTATAGCCATCCCTGAACTTATATCCAAACTCTCCGTGGTAGGGGTAGGGAGAAAAAAAGAAATCAGGTGCAACTATGGAAAGGAAGGAAAAAGCAAGTTGAGAGGTGCCTCAGGGAGTTTTGTATGCTTTCATTAAGGAGGTCCATTTCTTTAAGATATGAAAATTCTCATAAATAAATGTTAGCTATTTGATACTTATACTTATTTAGTCTTGCTTCTTATTTGTCCAAATTAATGTGAATTCTTTAGATTTTGAGAGCTAACATAAATTTCTGTACCTTTTAGAAATTTTTTTGGAATCTAGGTGTGGTGACATATGACAGGTCTGAAATCGACCTTATTAGTATCTCTAATGATCTCACTCAGAGTTTAAGCAAATTTCATTAAAATGTTCAACTCACCAAGTCATGATAAGTAATTTAAAAACTCCTTCACTTCTTTTCTTGATGAAAAACACGTAAAGCATAATTGGATACTATTGTGGTAGATAGCATTTGGTATGATTATTCCTGACACTTGCTTATTACAGTACAATCTTCAGATAAATAAAATAACAACTCACTTCCCTTCACAACAAAGAATACACTCAGAGATAACAATGATTGAGGAATTTTGAAACTACTAAATTCATATGTTAATGAACAGCTGTGATGTTTCCCAGACACATTATTAAAGAGAAGACAATTCCCAGGTTTCCCTGAAATCTAAAAATTTTTGCGAAGACTCAAACCAAGAGCTGAAAGCAAAAATATCAGTAGTTTTCACAATATGTCTATATACCTCTCTGGTTTTGAGTTGTCACTCTGCTTGGCTGATATGGTCTAAATATCATATCAGTATTTTTTTTATTTATTTAATTTACACTCTGCTATCTTTATATGTGAAAGTCTTCAAATACATAACACTATTCAGGTTTCTGTAATTGTTTACTTTGTTCTACAAAATCATTAATGGCAAAAATGAGGGTATATCAGGAAAAACTCATGTTTAATTAAAAACGGTTATGTCAATGTATTTATAAATTGATTATACCATTTGTTCATTCTCTCCCTCAATGCAGTATGGAGATTTAACTATGTACCCGTCAATATAATTAGTAAACAGATACAAAGATGACAAAGAGTCCTCAAAGAGCTCTCAATCAGATCTCTACTTTCAAAAACATTTTCCCTGCCATCACAGATTTGAAAAGTTAGTTGGAGAGGCAAGACATATGTACATAAAATGTAAAATAACCACAAAATTTTGAAATTAGATACATTGTTATATTTCATCTGTGACTAAGTCTTCTTGGAAATAACATGGAATATTTATAATTTCCACCTTTTAGTATAAATTAACATAAAAAAGTGATTCAGAAACAAATATGACTACATTTATATCAGGCTAGGGTATGTGCCACTTGATTTACTTTACTTCTAGTTGGTCTAACTGTTAATATGATTTGTAAAGATTCGTTCACTCTAACATTCACAGTGACAGGAGATTTTCAATGAAAAGCAATTCAAATACTTCTAATTATTCAGTCTGCTATGCATGAATATATGAATGCAACCAAATGATATTATGGTAATCAAGTCTACCAAATGGCAGGTGCCATGAGAAATAAAACTTTCTTAAAACCATATAAAGTATCCATTAGTATTTGATTTGAGAAAAAAGATATTTCAGAAAGAGATATACATTTATATTTACTGCAGTTTCTGTCTATATCTAAGTTCTAGAGACATGAGATATTTCTCAAACCACATCTACAATTTAATTAAGACATAACTTCATCACTTAATTTAGGCGTCAGCTTATACAAATCCTTTATTTTATTTTTGGTCAGAATCAGTCTTAGCTACCCCACGTTGTAATTGCATAGAAGGCAAGGATGACATCTAACAGGTTTTGGAGACATACTTCCTTCTACAGAGCCAAATACAAATAGTCTTAGTGAATATTTGCACAGACTACTACCATGGTAAAGCTTCTTTAACCATTTTCTTTCAATTTCTTCTGTTGAATTTTACTGCATTAGTTGTATTTCTTCTTCTATCTTTATTTTCCACTCCTCTATCTCTATTGCTTGAAAGCAATTCGAGTTGTAGCTAAGGCTACAAACATGCCGAAGACTCTCTCAGATTAAAGAAGTCTCCCTTTATCCAGGTCTTTTTGTCCCCTTCACTCCTCCTATTACCTCCACATTCCTCTTTCTGCCCAACACAAATATTTCTAAGTAATATTTGACCCCCTCTGAACAATTACTTCATAGAATCAGAACCAGGAAAACCAATAGTCGACTTCTAATTGTTCAATTTAATATAAACCTTTTAATTCTTTAATTTGACCTCTGTAGCATTTAAATACGTTGATCATTTCTTGAAATTCACATATATGAGCCTTTATTCTGATTGTCTTTTCACTTCAAAATGTTTTTTCTTTTTCTTCACTACTACTATTTTTTTCCACCATATCTCCCTGATGCAGTCCTCGGTCTTCTTGTCAGTATCCTCCACTCAGGTGACTTCATCCATGCCCCATATAAAGGAATCTAAATCTAAAGTGCATATCAAAATATAGGAGGAGTTTTCTAAATATAATCTTATTACTCTCTTGCACGAACCTAAGTTAATAAGTTGGGACTGGGGCCATGGTCTCTGTAAACAGGAGAAAAAAAGAACAGCTAAGTGATTCTGATACATGCTTCTGTTTGAGAAACCTTGATAAATATGGCATTAGGTCTCTAAACTCCAAACTTATAGATCCACTTGCCTGCTGGGCAAATTTACTGTAAGGACCAAAGTAGAGTTCCAACTTGCCTTAGTCTAAAGCACAAATCACCACCTACTCTAATACAAAGCTATTGAATCTTCTATATTACTTAAGTCTGACATTACATTACCATTCATATAGTAACCCAAGTCAGAAACTTGGAGCTATAATTGACTCATCCCTATATTTCATTGGGTTATATAAATTCTGTCAACTTAACCAATCTTATATATAGTCCTTCCTCTCAATTCCGAATGTTATCTTTGTTTACAATTTTTCCTTGGTATGAATACCTTTCTCATTTGACATTATAATGTAAATATATATATTTTTTCAGAATTCAATTAAGACTTAATTTTCTAATAATAATTATCTTGACTATTCCTTTTACATCCTATACTGTCCTCTTTTCCCTAAAATGATAGTCTTGTTTATGACTTTCATTGTTCTCCACATATTTCTATCACTACCTGAAGTTCTTAAAATATCTATTTGAAATCTTTCTTTATAATAGATATGGCTCCTGCAATGCCTTGATGCAGGAGCCATTATCATCCTTTGACTTCTATCGATTAGCAGAATATTCAATCTACTATAGAGCCTTAAACAAATGGTTGATATGTTTATGTGTGTGTGTGTGTTTGTGTGCTTTTAATATTCACATGGATGTGACTAAAGACCTAATATTCCTTTTAATATACATCATTTTATACATTATTTATACTTTTCTACATTTCTTTAAAAGATGTTGAGTTTTGGAACAGAAAATTTAAATATATACACATATATTTATTTCTGAGATTGATGTTATTTTTAGTTAATGTATGACCTACTGAAGTGTAAAGATTTACAATTTACTCAGTTTCACACAGTGTATCATTAGTAAAGTCAGAAAGCTATCTATAAGATTCCTTATCTAGCGCTATTTCCAATAGAAGAATTAAGTCACAAATATCAGGAATGCCAAGATATTTGCCACTGGTTTAAATGTGAGATTTGGAAATTTTTTCAAAAGGCTCCAGTAAGGTTGTGAGTGTCTTCATTTAAATTCTGCTTGAGTATTTAAAACCATTTAAAACCACCTGTTTGTGCATTCAATTTCTCATGTTACACACATAAATGTGAGTTTTTGCAAGCAAAAACAGATGTACTACTAAAATGTGTCAGCACATTTTCAAAAGCCTACTGAAAATGTGTCCTCATATGTCTCCAGACTTTGTTATAATTTACATCAGTGAGCTGTAAAAATTGGTTTCTTGAATATCCATTAATGCAAATTACAAGGCCAGGAAAACACCACATAGGGACTGGTAAAATCTCACAAAATATAACTTCTTTCCTAAGAAGCAGCTAAAGAGAATAAAGTTATGCTGGCACTTTTTATCCTAGTGTGATCTTGGAAGTAAAGACAACTTATAGAAAAAAAGCATATACAGTTTTAAAAAAATCATAGATAGTGCTACTTTTCTTTGCCTCAAATATACCAGTTGACATTGGGGAGGTAAAGAAAGTGCAACTATTGTTGTATTATACAAATATAAAATGTGTTATATATAATAAGTAGACTAAAATGCAGGAAAAAAATGCAGTAATAGAAGAATGGAGTATAGAGAAATTATTAATTCTTTTGGGGGAAAAATATCCATTAGAATGTATTGAGGAACTTCCAATCATAATAAAAAAAAAAATGATAAGCAAAGATAGACAATCTGTAAAATACTGCTCATCTTTCCTTAGCTGGCAGTAGTTAGGTAAGATCCATTGGTCTGTACCTACCCAAATCATTACTACAAGGGTACAAGTGGTGCTCAAGTCTCACAAGGTTCACTAATAGAAAACCCAGATGGGGCTTGATATGCCGCCCAATATTAAGAAGCAAGTTGAAATATACCATTTTTTTACTCTGTTTTTTGAACCCCTTCTCTACAATTGTATAGTTGGCATACAATAGTATATTAGTTTCAGGTATACGACATAATTATTCAAGATTTATATAATTTACAAAGTGATTACCATAGTAAGTCTCTTAAACATCTATCAAATGTACAAAGTCATTTTGATATTATTGACTATATTCCCTTTGCTGTACATTACCTCCCTGTGACTTATTATTTTTTTATAACTAGAAGTTTATAACTATTTTTTTGTAACCTTTTTTGTCCATCCCCCCACCTTCCTCCTCTTCTCCGGCAGCCATCAGTTTGTTCTCTATATCTATGAGTCTGTTCTTTTCTATTTTGTTCATTTGTTTTGTTTTAGATTCCAATATAAGTGATACGGTGTTTGTCCTCTTCCTGACTTATTTACCATAGCATAATACCCTCTAGGTCTATCAATCTTGGCAAATGGCAAGATTTCATTCTTTTTTATGGTGGAGTAATATTAGATTGTATGTATACACCATATCATCTTTATCCATTCATCTATCGATGGACACTTAATTCTATATCTTAGCTATTGTATATATCGCTGCAATGAACATAGGGGTATACAAATCTTTTCAAATTAGTGTTTTAGGTTTCTTCTGATAGGTACTCAGAAGTGGAATTGTTTGGTCATAAGGTAGTTCTATATTTGTCTCTTCATTTCTACAAATGTGACTGGTTTGTAAGAAATAAAAGGTCCTGTGGATCAAAATAATTAATTAATTAATTAATCAACAAACACATACATGCAAGAAAAAAAGAGTTCCTAAATAGTTACAAATATTTTGATAAATAGACCAAAGAGTGGATTGATCCTACCAGATATCAAGTCATATTTCACAAAGTATAGTAATTTAATAGTGTGGGACTGATGCAGAAATATTTTTATACATATAGCTATCCCTATAGAAAAAGATACATATTTTCAGTACTTGAAAATGATATAACTGTCATCGAAAATCAGTAGGAAAGAGACTAATGAGCAAACGGTATGGAAAAATTGGCTCACCAGCTGATCAAAATAAAGTTGTTTTCCTTTCTCTTATTATGTTTAAATAATCTCCCAATGGATTAGAAACCTAAACGCATGAGTAAAACTATAAAGAAAAATAAGTATCAGAATATATTAGGACCCTAGGTATAGTTCTTAAGGAAAAATTTTATGCTTTTAACTGCATCAAAATTAATGATTTCTTTATCAAAAAGCATATACACTGAGCTCTAAGTTAGGTAGTAGACTGAGAGGAGCTCTGTAATGACTACATATGAAAAGGATTAAATCACACATTTGGAGTAGATTCTCTCCAACTTGTAGATCTTCACCAGCAGTCATCAAGAAAGTGTCTACATGGTCAAAGTAAGACATTAGCTCTGGCCTTGAGGTTTTATTTGTTTATTTATTCAGTTATTTTTAGGCAAGACAACCCCTGGTTGAACTCACAGATTGCAAAGACCTCGTCAGTTTACAATCCCTTATTTTTTTATTCTTTATTTTTTACAGCGATAGCACCTGGTCTTCCTAGGTGGTCTCCCATCCAAGTACTAACCACGCCTGACCCTGCTTAGCTTCAGAGATCAGATGGGATTGGGCTTGACAGGGTGGCATGGCCATAGACTCTGGCTTTGAGGTTTTATTTGGTGAAAATTAAAAAAAAAAAAAAAAAAAGAGCCTTAGTGCTCGCTGTTAATTATATCTCTAGAGCCTTCCACATGTAGATGCTCCAGAACTCTGTATTTCTACCAGTGTCCTTCTGCTTCTTTCCTCTTCTTCATAGTTTCTCCACCATTACTTAAATTGAGATGTTAAGCATGAGTCTCATCAAGGACCTTGACCCTGTTCATGTCCATTATCAACAAAAGCCCAGGTCAACTCATATCTTATACCTTAATCTCTGTAAGCTTCTGCATTTTACCTTTTCAGCCTCTCGTTCTCTCTGTCTCTGTCTCTCTCTGTCTCTCTCTGTCTCTCTCTGTCTCTCTCTCTCTTCTCATCTCATAAAACCATGTCACATTAGCATCTAGACCTCATGGTCAATAATCAACAAATCCTTTCTTTATTTAACTTCTGTATCTTTTTATTCTAGTTGAAATCTGGCTTTTACATGCTGTTGTTTCTCCAGCAGCACTCTTGGTGAGGTGGTATCTGTTCCATATCTTTTGTACTACTGGGCTGCAACTGCCTAACACAGAATATATGCTCATTAAATATTTATTGAATAAAATTGTTTAATGGTTTAGCTCACATTTTCTTTTTTTCTAACTTTTATAAGTAGCTTTAATTTTTAAATCTGTAACATTTTTTATACATTATAATGCTAAATTATGTTAATAAATTAGGATTGTTTTCAGTTTACTGAAGAAATCAAATTTAGTGCCACACAGTTTATGTTTCCTCACTGTCTTAGGCTGATCATCAGAGAACTATATCAACATGGTATCCACAGAGTAGCAGCAGCGCCTGGGAACTGTTAGAAATGCAGATTCTTAAACTCCACTCCAGACCTACTGCATCGGCAATCTGTGTTTTCATAAGCCTTCCTGGTGATTCTGGTACAGACTAAACTTTGAGTCTCACTGGAACATAAGTAAGTATAATAGATACATATATCGATATTGGGATTCTTTTGCAGATGCCCTATTGAAGGTGTGTTTTGAGGGTGAAACCTGTAGAGGAATAAGGAAGGACATCTTGGCAGAGTCTTGACAAAGAGCATTTCAGCTCAAGTCTAGCCACAGACTGAATACTATGAGGAAATCTGCAGTATTAACAAAACCTAACCTGAGGCAAAGGAATAGGACTTATGTTATTATGCCTCTTAGAGTTAAGACATAGCCCTCAGGTATATATCGGCATAACATGGCTCTAGTAGGCCCAAAGAAATTTTTCAGAACAGTGCAGCCGTGAGCCTTTGACCTCCAGCATTCATAGCACTTTGAGTTGATACACTCCAAGAATAGCATAAGACATCAATAAGGGCACAAGACTGTACTTTATATCACACTTAATCTGAAATTTCACTATGAGAGAGAAAGAGAGAGAGAGATAGAGAGAGATAGAGAGAGAGAGATTGAGAGAGAGAGAGAATTGAGAGAGAGAGAGAGAGAGAGAGATTGAGAGAGAGAGAGAGAGAAAGAGAGAGAGAGAGAGAATTTAGGCTTTTATGCATATTTTCCTCGAAAAACAATAAGAGAACATTTCATCCCAGACAGAAAAATTTAAAGATTAAAAACTTCCAGTGCCTTCAAGATAATTTTAATTAGCCCTTCAATCAGTTGCATAATTTTCAGTCTTTCTCAACATTTTCTTTCTTGCCAATCCATTTTATCCTCAGTCTTAAAACCAAAAGGTTTTTAATTTTTTTAATTTAAAATACTTTTATGAAATGACCTCTTGACCACATAATGAATCTATCCTCTTATCTATTAATTCCTTCAAATCCTGTGTATTTTAAATTGCTCAAACCCTATTTTGTCTAGACGATTATGCTGTTACTTGTGATTTTACTCCTAAAAGGTGATAGTATGTTCATTTCGGAATCATGAATTAAGCCATAATCCTAAATAAATTGCTCAATAATAATTTAAGCTTCTGAAGGTTTGATTAAGAATGCTAAGGGATTATAAAAAAAAAAGTGCTGATGACCAAGTATATGGGGACAAAAGACAATGTCTTAAAAACTTTTTTTAAGTACCCATGCATGGATATTAATAATGTTAAATACTTTTCACACTTTTTCTTTTAGAAAGAAAATACAGATTCTAAAATCAGTTCTAAGTAACTATTTAGACATTAAGCAATTTTATAAATAAGCATAGGCATATTATAATGCCTTGTGTTAATTTTAAAAATAGCTCTCAAAAGAATTAAAAAAACTTTTGAATTTGTAGTTTCTATTGATGCTACAGAAATTATATAATTCTTGTTCTATATTGATAGGCCCATTTCCCCCCTTGCCCTCTTTTAAAATAGCTATGTTGAGTCTCTGTTTTAAAAATGTGTATATATACATGTTTTTTTTCCATGGTTGGAATCAAGATATATTTTCCTGTATGCTTATTTCACTTGCCTCTACTTTTTTTTCTATCGTATTTCTTTCATCATGTATTTCTCAAGTTTCTTTTTTTTCTCTTTGTTACAAAATGCTTTGGCCTTATCTCTTTCTCTTGAGATATAACTAAAACAGGACTTAAGTAAAATTATTTTAAGCACTATCTTGTATCTATACTTCCTTTATTTCTCTCATTGACATTCTACATTTTAGAATAAAGTCTAGTCATGCTGTCACCCTGGATTGGTCCCCATTTTTTCCATTCTTTCATTTTCTCCTTAATCCATAAAAGACTCCTGCTTCCCTGTGTGAGGTAATATACCAGCTTGGTTAACACCGTGCACCCTGATGAGAGAAAATTGGCCTTAAATGTGAGCTCCAAGATGTGAGACTTGGAGCAGGTTACAAAACTCTATTCCCTGCCTCTGAGCTTTCCCACCTGTAAACTGTGGGTAGGTAATGATCTACCTATAGTAGATGCTATTCGTGCTCCACTCAGATTCCCCTTCAACGACCCAAACTGCTCCTTTTTTCTAGAAAATACCTCTTTGCTGTTGGTAGTCCTTTGTCCAGGAGGTTAACCAGCCCAAACCATTATTCTTAATTTGGGAGTAGCTGACAAGCAATGACATCTGTGTGTACTGAAGACTAGTCACTTACCTCCAGGAGATGCAAACCTGGTAAAGATTTGTGCTCTTGAGATTTCTTCTCATCCCATAGATAAGGTCAAGCATAGACATATTTGAGGCCACATCTTGCCCAGTTCATTCTCCTTTATCTTGCTTCCCTAACTCCCAAATAGATTTTGCTACACAGCACTCCTCCAATTCTCATGTATACCCATATTCCTGTCTCAGGCTCTGCCTTTAGGAAATCTGATTTAATTTTTTGCTAGCAGGAGTGATTCTAGAAAGTATGATTGAAAGATGGAATTCTGGAGTTAAATCACCTACCGATTAGCAGGCAGTGAAACCCCATCACTGGTGGTAAGTGAAGTACTGATAGACCTTAGAAATGTGATTGTTAAGATTTTAATTAGCCTGTGGTAGAAAAGGATGGGGTACATACATACAGTGTATAAAGGATGCACTGACTTGTACAGTGTCTCTGGCCTTTTGGAAATAGTGAAAAAATAGTAATTATAAGGACTGGGGATTTTGATAACTTCTGCTAAACATCATTAATATTTAAAGAGGAAAAAAGACAGGCTCAAGGAACTAAATCACTAATTTAAAACAAAGTATAATAGAGTATCTCCTCGGCAGCCTTTAAAGAGACTCTTACCTACTACTGACAGAGCTGAAAGCCAAGCATCAAGTCACCATTGAAATCAAACTAGTACAATAATTACTGGATTGATAAATGAATACCAAAAGTAGGATAGGTTAAATCATAGTCTGTATTCTATATTGAAGGATTCAAATAAGTGCAGAATATAGTATAAACTGATTTCAATCCAAAATTTTAAGTGTTCAGGCTGAAGAAGATTTAAAAGTTACTTAATAAGTATTGTGAATGATATTGAGTTTTAGACTGTAATGTTTTCTTCATTTTGCAGAAATGAAAGAAATATTGCACTTTTTTAATAGCTATGTGTAATACATAATCTCATTTAATTCTCACAACTATTCCAGGGAGATAGGTACTATTGTAATGACCATTGTACAGAGGGAGGATATAAGGCAAATAATGGTTAAAACATCTAAAGGTCAAGCTCAGTGGCAAGTAGGAGAGCTACACTCAAAATTAAGTCTTGATTCCATGAAGTGCTATATTGTTTTTTCTATATGGTTCTTTCTTTTTCTGAACAGTTGGAAATTTTTTCAAGGTTATAGTTTTTTATTGTTCATTTTTCTTTGTTGAACATGGGGAAAATACATAGTCTGCATACTTTAAAAATTAGAGTGCAGTAAAATGAAGATTGTCCAATTACCTGAAAATTTTACCTCGTGAAATCAAATATGAGCAACATAATTCTTCAAGCTAAATATGTTAATAGTCTAGACCTAGAGATAGAAGCACTCTCTTATGCACAAAAGAAGGGTTCATTTGCATTAAAAGAAAGAGGTCTCCAGGAAAATAAAATCAACTAAGGGTAAAAAGAAGAGGAATATGAGATGCTTAAGGTCAATGAAAAGATGAGGATATGAAGGAAGGAAATCTAATTGTAGTTTGCTGTGCTGTTAAGAATTTTGGGTTCAGCATCTGCACACTCACTCAGATGATATTAAGAAAATGCAGATTTTACTAAAAGGATTTACATGGTCTGGAAGCAGAGTCAGAATCTGAGATAGCTCTAAGCTTATGATACTATTTCAAATCCTGTAAAGTATCTTTATATGCATTTTTCTTTCTTCTGTTCTCTTCTCACCAATTTCCTTCAAAATTTTTCATCCAGATTGATTGGCCTAGTTCATTGGGAAATGCCTAATGGGTAGAGCTCTATTGCAGGGTCATTAACCAGTCTTTATGCTCTGCATGTGAATCAGATGCTCAACCTGGTCAGATGAATGGCTGTCTTTCTATCTGTACATTTCTTTGTCTAATTCTCTTAAGCAGAGGCCTTTGGATAGGCATTTCCAGGTGGGAGTATCATTTTTGGCAGCAATATAACTGAGACAGCTAGCGTACAAATTATATTACCCTAAGATTTTGGTGATTACATACTTTATCATTAAAGCTAGGATACTTTTGAGAATCAAGTGGATGCTCTTAATGATTACATTAGAACCAGGGGCATAATCAAGACTCTCTCACAAACTGGAATGAATATACACTTTTCCTATGACTGACTTTTTATTTCTCTTTGGAATTTGAGAGGCAAAGAAAGGACACATCCATTCATTGAGAGTTCTAATACAGTAGGGTATCATCGGTGTTAGTGTCTTAGTCCAGGTCAGTGGCTTAAGTTTAATGACTTCGTGACTTAAGTTTAGAACCATAGACATAAAGCCCTGGTATCACTAAGATAAATCCTTGTGGGTTGCTGGACAGCAAAATCCTAGAGTTATTGAAGAATTATTGAAAGAGTTATATAACAAAAAAGGGATATGTTTATAGAAATTTCCTAGTATCTCCAGAATACCAGTTGTTTTTTATTATTTGTGGGACATCAAATGCTTTCTTTTCTCTGCTCTCTGTTGGTGCTTGATAAAGAGTGACATATGTATGAAAAAGTAAAATTTAATAGATTGGAAACAATTAGTAGAAAATCAGTAGGATTCAGAAGATGAGTAAATTCTCAACTGTGTGATCATAGTCAAATTACTTAAACTCTCTGGATTTCAGTAGCCTCAATTAAAAAATAATTACTTTAATATGAAGTCTGAAAGTATTTACTTTGATAGGCTAATAACTTTGGAAACAAGTAATTATGATATTGGATAGAACTGATCTTATGAATGAGACTAAAGTCACATTTGGATTTATAATTTGCAATTTGTGTTAATCCGTTTTCTCTAAGAAGCAAACTCTAAAAAGGAATTCAATGTGCAAAGACTTTATTAAGGGAATTACTTATTAGAGAAAATGGGAATGAATCTATGAAAGGCTGGTACTGCTGTCAGACACTCCAGTCTGACTCAAGAGAAGGAGAAAAGGAAGGGTAATTGGTAGGCATCTTAGACTGCCATGCATTCTAAAGAAAATTTGGTGAGGCTTTCAAGGAGATTCAAGACAGATAATAGATAATAGAGAAATTTCTAAGAGTCATCTGAGGTCCTTATGAGGTAATTAAAACCCATGTTTTGAAAAAGTGTCCCCATGTCAATGAATTATTGCTTATTCTATCATAAATTTTGACTCACTTTATCAAGCATTATTAAAATCTTATCCATGAGTACTACTCTTACTCATACAAGTATATACCAGCTAGTCCTTGTAATTATTTACAAATATGGTTTCTTGCCTCCTTTATCAGCCAAACAAGTTTTCAGATAGATTATGCTAGAATATTACTTAGCTTTAGTCTGACAGCCATGAGGGCAGCTCCTTTTGCCTTGTGTGGGAGTGGTTTCTGTGATTTCTATCACCACAGCAAAAAGTGGTAGCTGTCATTACAGAAGGCAATCCTTTGTACAAGTTCAGAAAGTCCAGGATAAGTTGAAAAGTCAATATCTTCAGGGGAGTCCTTATATATTACCTATCCTATGTTTCATGATCCCAGGTTTTCCCCACCAGTGCCTGACTAAGTAACCTGACCTTGGCTGAGTATTCAAATGTCTCTGAAACTTTGTGACTCTTAACAATTAAGACATCAGCCATGCACTTCAGGAGATAAAGGCCTCTTTATAGGCAATTAATTACAGAAGTCCTTTGTCTCCCATACTTAGCCATTAACTGCATGCTACCATTCCATAGCTTCTCAGTATCCTTTTGCAGGACATCAGTACAACATAGTAAATTGCCAAATGAGTTGTAAGCATTGTAAACATAATTCTTTTCATATTTCTCAAATTCCTGTATCATTGTACACATCACAAAGAAGCACTTCTCTTTACCAGAATATTTTCCTAGGTTACTGCCCACGAAATCTTTGATATTGAGTTCCCACTTTTTTTCCAGAGACTATCCATGCCCACCTATGAACCAAACCTCCAACCTATTGCCTGTATTTTGTGACTATATGCACACACAGATACGTACACATAAACACACATACACACAGAGTACCAATGTAAGTAGTACATATACATAGTATTACCATAATGTAATATGTAAATATATATACACATATATATGTAAAGACAGATATACAGATCTTGAGTGAAGAAAAACAGAAAGAAGGTTATGTGGAAATACTTTAGACCACTGTGCATTCATGTAGTCTAAGGAGAAGCAAGGCTGCCATGACACTCTCAAGCCAAAATCAACAATTAGAAAGGTTTTAGTTTTCCTAAGAGTGGCCTGCTGTTCTTGTTGAGAAGGTGGCTGCCTGGAAAGAAGATGCAACTGTAGAGAAAATGTACGCATTTTTTAATACATATGATTTTCCAACATATATGGTGTATTTATTGAAAATAAAAAAATTTAAAGGACTGCATGATAGCTGGTGTTCTTTCAAGCAATAAATAGTAGGATTATATTTATGGTTTACTTTGGAAACTTAAGAAAAAAAAACTTTAATTATAGAAAGGCTTAAAAAAAAAGAATGAAAGAAAGCAATAAAATATCATTATTGGAACCCTGTTCATTTTAACAACTTGTGTGGCATGAAATATCAGGAACTCATCAAGGAAATTCTTATTCCAATCACATGTGGTTTAGCAGGCAACAAATATATGTTTTTACTTCTTATATCATGAGTATGTGTATAACAAATATATGTTTCCGCCTGTTAAACTATGTGTGATCAAAATATAGACGTGTGTCCTTCATATATATATATATATATATATACACACATATATATGAATGTGTATATATATACACAATATATATATTATATATGAATATGTATATATATATGAATGTGTGTGTGTGTATATATATATATATAAAATGGAAGATGTGTACATATGCACCTTGATATATATGTACAAATCTTGATACATACTCATTTATATATATTATATACACTTATATATACGTATATATACACATATACACACAGATTGTATATATGCATATGTATATATACTTGTGAGAGAGATTACTGTAGTTTTTATCTCTGAATAGATATTTAAAATTATAATTTTCACTTATTCTTATCAAATTATGCCTGTTATATTGGTTATTTATCCTGAAAGGAAATGCTGTGTCTTATTTTATTTGGAATCCCATTGTTCTAGACCTTTGACTACACATGTTGGACTGCAGTGAAGAGCAATCAATGGTCTGTATCTTTTCATAAAAGTCCTGGATAATGAAAGAAGCCAAACTGTTTGCAAAGATTAAGCAAAATGGACATCTCATCGTAAATAAGAATTCTGATATAAATGGCAATCCTATAAAGTTCACTATATATTTTTGGCTATGCTTCTGTAGTGATATCTGTAACAAGTATGAATTTATATGTGTGTAAGTAAGTGAATGTATTTTTTACATGTGAATTTCACACATCTTTGTTAGGAAAATATTTTCTTGAAAAGCAAGAGTACAAATATTTTTTTTAGAAATAAAGAAAATAGTCTTTAAGAAAGTTGGAGTCCTATAATTTCTTTGTTTTTAAAAATAAAGCCCACCAAAAGAGAAACAACTACATGGCTAAGGACATAAGGACTGGCTAGAATTCCATGGCAGAGTTGCTGCAGGAACTTAATGAATAAATTGATCACTCTGCTCCTCAGGTAACTTATTTTTAAAATTAAGTGAATGATAAACTAAATGTCGGAGTTAATAAAACTGATAAAAATAGAAGGTAAACAGAGCTACAAGGTAGAATATAACAAAAACAAAACCGCATCTTCTCCAATAGGATGACCAAATCTGGGTCTATTATAATACCTCTTAAAAAATCTTCCAGATTAGCCCGCTATTGGTAAGCACTATTACTAATTGTCACTCAGGTTTTCTACATTAAAATTATTCTTTCTCATTTTTCCTACTGGAGTGTGAACCATTTGAGGTAAGAGCTTTGTCTTAGTCATCTTTCTATCCCTGTTTCTCAGAGTATTCGTTGTCATACCCCAAATATTTCCTGAAGGAAATAATAACACAATATATTTCTTTAATAATATCTACCCCTACATCCACTATAAATGTGTATAATCTAGGTGTTAAAGGGTATCATTCTGTCATTTGAGATTTAAACACCATAGTTCTAATCCCTATCTCATATAGTAGAACCATAATAACACACTCAATCTCCTTAGACTTTCGGGGTTGTGGGCAGGTGGCAGGGAGAGGTGTTGTTAGAAATGCAGTATATTTCTACTGGTCATATATAGATTCACATTCTAGTTTATACCTAATAGATTTATTTTTGGAATCAAATCTGCGTGCTATGTTATATAAATTGAATCATTACAGACACATAAAGAACTTAAAATTGAAGGGTGGACAACTTGACAATTCCCTTCTTTCTCGAGTATCATTCATCAACCCTGTTACAGCCTCTTATTTTTATTATTTTGTACCATTCTTTTTTACCCCTATATTACCATTAAATTCTTATACACAATATCTTAGTCATACTTTACATATTATCACATGATCTTAAGGACTCATCATTCACACTTGAAGATATTTTTCTAAACAATCACACTTTTGTATCCAAGTGAAATTTTTGTGACAGCTGATAAAATTTCAACTTCAAGAAAAAGGACTCTATATAGGGTCGTATTGTCCAATTTTTTTCCAATGCCCATGATAGCGAGTTCTCACATTTATTTGAGGACCAGTAAGAACTTATTGATAGAAATAAGGACCATACTTTCAACTAGATAAGAAGGGATTACATCTAAAATGTTGATAACAATCTTCATATGCTTCACCCTAAATAGGTATCTCCTTGACCAATTTTCCTGCTTATGAATATACGATGAAAGTAAAATATGTAATAATGTATACTAATAGATAT
>NW_011888839.1:10903546-10906889 GCF_000151845.1 Pteropus vampyrus | reverse complement strand
TGTTTTCCAAAGTAATAGTACCAGTTTGTATCCCTCCAGCACTCAATTAGAGTTTCAGTTCCTCCACATACTTCCTAACTATTGCTATCACAGTCTTTTTTATTTAGCCATTCTAATAAATACTTCGTAGCATATCATTGCGGTTTTAATTAACATTTCCTAAATTAAAATAGTGCTGAGCATTTTTTTATTTTTTTTTTTTCATGGGCTTATTTGTCATCTCGTCTAAAGTAATCTATCTTCATATATTTTGCCCATTGCTTAAAAATTAGGTTTTGTTCTTATCATTAAATTATATCGCAGGTTAGTTCTAAGAGCTTTTGTAGATTTAATAAACTGTCTTACATAGATGATCATATTACATCTAAAAACAATTTTACTTCTGCTTTCCAATCTGTATGTGTTCTATACCAGGGGTCTCCAATGCCCGGGGCCGTGGACTGGTACCAGTCCATGGCCTGTTAGGAATGAGGCTGCACAGCAGGATATTGGATTTTAAAAATGTTTTTTCTGTATTTATTGATATCATCACATGTTTCTCTTATTTTCTAGTTTTCTATTATGATAAATTCCTTTGATTGCTTTTCAAACATTAAAACAAACTTTCAGAAACCTCACTGGGTCATAATTTGTACTCTTTTTATATATTGCCTTAGATATGCTAAACTTTGTTTAAATTTGTATCTAAGCTCATGTGTAATATTAATCTATAGTTTTCATTTTTTGTAATAGATTTAATTTTGGTTTCATAGTAAAGTTAGTTTCACAGAGTGAGTTGAAAGTTTTCCTCTTCCTTTGATTTCCTGTAATATATTGTAGAATGGATTAGTTTTCTCTAAATGTGTGCTATAATTTACATTGAAGCAATTTGTGCCTGAAGTTTTCTTTGTGGGAAGATTCTTGAGCTGTAAATTCAATTTTTAAAACAGGTTATCTTTCTCTTCTTGAGTGAATTTCGGTAGTTTGTGTTTTTAAAGAAATTTGCTCATTTTATCTCAGTTATCCAATTTAATGGTATGTTTATAATATTAATTTATTATTATTTTAAGTTATGAAGAAGCTTCTATGGTGTCATCTCTCTCATTCTTGATTTTGGTAATTTATTTTCTCTTTTTATGGTCATAGACTTGTTAGAGTTTCATCATTATTTTTATGTTTACAAAGAACCAATGGTTTCTTTCATTAATTTATTTCTATTGTTTTTCTGTTTTTCACTTTATGAATATCTCATGATCTTTATTTTTTTAATATTTATTTTAGGTTGAACTTGCTCTTTTTGTTCTTGTTTATTAAGGTGTAAGCTAAGAACTTTTTAAATAAAAGTTTAGTGCTATAAATTTTCCTTTATGTGCTTCATTTGTTGCAATTTACATAATCTAATATGTTCTATTTTCATTTTCATATCATTCTGAATACTTTCTAATTTGGCTTTTAATCTCTTTACTGAACCATGTATTATTTGAAACTGTTAGTTCATTTCTAGACATCTGGGAATTTTCTAGATATCTTCCTATTATTGGTTTCTAATTTTATTTTATTGTGGTAAGAAAACATAGTTTGCATAATTGAATTCTTTTAAATTATTGTGAATATATTTATGACTCAGAAAAAATGGTATACTATATAATATATAACACATTTTATAATATCTATTAATATACATTAGGAGAACTCAGAAGCATCCCACTTTATGGTGAGGGGCTAAGTCTACACCCTCCTGCATTCACCAGAAATATGCTTTTGAAGCTTATAAACTCCAGGAATGATATTCTCCAGATGATGACAATTTCATAAGAGGGCTAACAATTTGTAGCACTTCCTGCAGCAGGGGACTGTCTTTCAAACCTTTAGGGAACTCTGAGCTGTAAATCATCACATCTACTACAATATTGTAAAGGCCTTATTTGGAAAAACAATATTGTTTTTACCACTTGGAAAGAGGGGGATGCTCAAACGTTGTGAGTGGGAGAAATAAGAATATTGAAATTTCAACATTGTTAATAAAGGAGATAGAAATGAAAATATGAGAAAATTGTTATGCTTCCAAAAAACTGAATATATTCTATTATAGTATGATTGAAATCATAATGATTGAAGCGGAGAGAGAATGGCTAAAGTTATATAAACCTATTTATGAGGTAAGTTCTTGGAATTGTTAATTTTAGGACATTTGGTACAGGTTCAAAAACTTTAATGAAGCCAAATTCTTTGAACCTCTTATCTATAGCTATGAGTTTAAGTCACTAAGAAAGCCGAAAAACATATTAGAATAAGAATATCTGTATACCAAATAATTGATAGTGTCTAGCTTTTCTGAAGATATTTTTCTGAAGATATGAGATAATTGTACAGGGGCTCTATCTTTAAAAATTTCAAACTTACGCATCTAGTCTCATGGTCAGTATTCACTACATGTGGACACTGCTATTTCCCTTTCATACACTGAAAATACATAAACCCTTTTATTGAACTAGATTCCATTGCAGATCTATTTGTTCTCCCATGCTGGTCCTCTTCCAGAGATAAAGAGAACGCACGGTATGTTGCCTAATATTAGCATATATTTTTCCAAACCTCACTAGAGAACTATCTTGCTATTTTTTAGGTCTACTCATGATAAGATCTTTTTGAAACATCGGAAGTTCAAGTGCTGGAGTGGGTTTAAGCAATGATGATGCTAATGTTTTAATATGAAATTACAGCCAGGTACAACTATTCTTACTAAATTCACCAAATACATATTTGGAAATATCTTGTAGTTCACCTAGTTCAATGCTCTCATTTATCATATGAGATATAGGCTCAGAAATCAAGGTCACACAGTAAGTTCATTAACGAACCAGGACCAGTGCAAGTTTCTTGATATGCATATGCAATGTAGAGTAGATATTTAATAAATGTTTTTAAAAAGATATACTCTTCAATCGTATACTATACTGTGTCTCCATTAAGCAATATGGATTATGCTAATATGGAACAGTTTTCTTATCTTATACCTCAATCATGTCACCTATAATTTATAAAGAGAGGAATTTTATTATTGACTGGAAGAAAATAATAATTTTTCTGAATATTTTGAAAGAGTATATAAATTTAGAATAGATATGTTTTGTAAATAATATATTTGATCAAATATGTATTTTCTATGATTTATAAATTTTTCCAGAACAATTAAGTTCTCCTGAACTACCAATGCACAAAGTTTACAAACATGATACCTTTCCAAGTTCTGTGATTAAGGTATTCTTTAAAAAATCTTCACTCACTTGAAGATCAGTTGGAGGTACAAACTACTGATGGCTGCTAAATTTTCTCTTTAGAAAGAGACATGGCCTACAGCAAT
>NW_011888839.1:10900806-10902426 GCF_000151845.1 Pteropus vampyrus | reverse complement strand
TTTTTTTTTTTTTTTTTCCCTCTCTCTCTCCAATTAGTACCTGAGTCCAAGCTCCAGGGTATTTTTGTTGTTCTTATGTGAGATTGAGACAAAAAAAAAAAAAAAAAGAATTTCTCCATACTTTTTGGTCTTATGATTGATAATAAACTCTAATTTCCAAAGGACTTTGATAATCTATCCCATTAAAAAAATGAAGAAAATGACCTGTTGGAGTAACATTTAAGGAAGCACTCAGCAGGGCTCTGAGATAAAACAGTGAGATCTGACTGTCCATTTACTGTCCTGGGGAAGTTGAGGCAGTACATATAAATGATCTTTTCTTTAGTTTCCTCATATGTAAATGGTAAAAATTCTTGTCAAAATAAGATGCTGTAAGAATTACTGAGCAATTTCATTTGAGATATTTAGCTGTGTTTGACAACTGGCAGGCATTTAAATACGTTTGTTGTCTTTATTGTTGTTTTAAGCTTTTGAAGATGAATCTTGAAAGAAGAGGCAATAAATTGATCTAATGTATGTTGATCTGACAAAATGTATTTTTCACTTGACAAGAATGGGAATAGAAGTATTCCAATTACTGAGACCATTATACCCTCTAACATTTCAAAAAATGCTTACAGACAAGTACATGATTAGCTTATAATTCTTTAAAATGGAACTTCAGACCTTTAGCTCCTCTCAGTCCTATTAAAGATTGTTTAGAGGATTGGCTGAAGCCAGGGGACTAAGCAAATTTATAAAATCTATATTAATACACAAATTCCTACAGCATACCTGAGTGATTATCAAAATGAAACAAAAACACCATTTAGACAATTTTCCTGAGTTATCATTGGGCACAAACATGTGCTGATATTCCCAGAATGTTTTTAGGTGGAAAATTGTCATCCTTTTCTGGTGACAAGGCTTGTAGACAAAATGCAAGCAAAAGGCTTGAATATGGGCACTACTTGAAAAAGCCGCTTGATCTCTTGCTTCTTGTTTTTGTCTCTAAACACAAGAAAGAATATAAAAAGCACATAATGATTTAAAGGAACATATCACATGACAATAAATTAATAAATATTCATATTTCTTTTGTGCTTCTTTTGGGGAAACACATGCCTTGGTTCTTTCCTAACACATACACGTCCCTGAGAAAAGTCAAGATAAAATTTCAGTCTGAATTAAAGTCTGAAAGAGCAGAATCCTAGGACCAGTATAATTTAAGTCTTATGGCTAGATTCCTTATTGTTTCTTGAGAAACTTGTTAGATATCATCTGAGGTTTAGGTCTTAGATCTGAATATTCCTTGGTATATGTGAGAGACGCTAAAAATTTATGTGAAAATGTAACACAAGGAAGCTTATTTTAATCACTAGCAAGCAGCATCAGCTATTCTTTGAGTAATAACTATCTCTCTCCCCAGAGTTAACTTGTAGAGTGAAATCTAATTTTATTTTCATCCTTAACTATATTTCTATTTCCTATCTGTGCTAAAGAGTGCTGATTTTTGCTCTGTAATTTTTGGGTGTATTGGCTCGAATTATTATAAAATTTTGTCTGCAATATTAATTCTGATTCTTTTATTGTATTTGAAATTAAATTTATATTCCACCAACATTATAGTATACATTTACC
>NW_011888839.1:10898261-10900756 GCF_000151845.1 Pteropus vampyrus | reverse complement strand
GACAATAAATTAATAAATATTCATATTTCTTTTGTGCTTCTTTTGGGGAAACACATGCCTTGGTTCTTTCCTAACACATACACGTCCCTGAGAAAAGTCAAGATAAAATTTCAGTCTGAATTAAAGTCTGAAAGAGCAGAATCCTAGGACCAGTATAATTTAAGTCTTATGGCTAGATTCCTTATTGTTTCTTGAGAAACTTGTTAGATATCATCTGAGGTTTAGGTCTTAGATCTGAATATTCCTTGGTATATGTGAGAGACGCTAAAAATTTATGTGAAAATGTAACACAAGGAAGCTTATTTTAATCACTAGCAAGCAGCATCAGCTATTCTTTGAGTAATAACTATCTCTCTCCCCAGAGTTAACTTGTAGAGTGAAATCTAATTTTATTTTCATCCTTAACTATATTTCTATTTCCTATCTGTGCTAAAGAGTGCTGATTTTTGCTCTGTAATTTTTGGGTGTATTGGCTCGAATTATTATAAAATTTTGTCTGCAATATTAATTCTGATTCTTTTATTGTATTTGAAATTAAATTTATATTCCACCAACATTATAGTATACATTTACCTCTTCAAAGCACCTGTGTGCCCACACATGCATGTACATGTAACCATGTGTGGTTCTACTTCTGTGCATGTTTTTTTCCATAAGAATGCTTGTTAAAAGCATGATCTTTTGAAATAAATCACATGCACATAGCCCAGACCCCCCCCCCAAAAAAAAATTTGGAAAGAAAAAAAGATAGTGCATTGATTAATGGTCTAAAAGTCTTAATAATATGGCAGAATCATTGACAGATATTGGGAGGTGGCGGTTTTTTGTTTTTTGTTTTTTTAAGTACAGTTGGTATACAATCTTATATTGGTTATATTAGTTTCAGGTGAACAAACAATCATATTATTCTTCTACATTATAGTAAACATTTGGCTGCCACAAACAGTTTTTAGAGTTTTATAGTTATTAGAAGTTTCTATTTGAAAAAGTGCCACTTTTTTTCTGTACACTAATTTAAAATCCAATCATTATTATATAATGGAAAACAACCTTTTCTGATGATTTAGTGAAATGAGAATGAGTCACTTTTCATTCTCAGTGGATGATTTCTTATGATATTTTATGTTCTTGACTATACTATCCCTTTACTTGGAAATGTATCATTTAGCCAATGACCCCAATACTTTGTATATTTTAGTTTATTAGTTGTACTGGATATTCCTTGCTTACTCTTCCAGATCTGCTTTCCACCCTTCCACTTTGTACTATGCCCCAGAAAGCTGATCTCTATGACCTGCATCAACTGAATTTCCTTGCTCTCTGCTTTCCAGTTGTTTTGACCAATGGAAATTGCTAGCAGTGTTTTAGTGGTTAATAAAAAAAGACAAGTTAAGATATTTATAAGGTTAGATCTCTCACTGCCTGGATGTGAACTGACTCTATTTGAGACCTCTCTAAGGGCCAAGCAGCCCTCTCCTATAGCTGTTAAGTGTTACAGAGTTCTGATATTAATATTTCCCCTTGTCCTTTCACATATAGAGGTGGTAACAGTTTTCTGCAAAAACAATGGGATGCTTTACCATCCCTTGTGGGTTTTCTTTAATCCTGTGAACACCTTTGTAAATAAACAAACAAACAAAAAACAAATCCCAATTCCAATATTAATCTCTCTTAAATTATCCCCCTTGAATGTGCCATGTGTTTCCTTCCAGAGGCTGAATGATAACCGGATTAGGTTATATTTCTCTCTAAAATTTTTGCTAAAAGACACTTTTTATAAAACCTTGGGGGCTGATTTTATAGTACCTCAATTTTGTATTTCAGATTCTCAGGTATATGGCTTCCTTTGGATATATCAAAACTAAATTTTTCTACAATATGATTCCAGGTTACTGTAGAGACAAGAAAAAGCAATGGATATCAAACAGAGATTTTGAGCTTGAGAGATGAGTTTAAGCAAAGAAAAAAGATTTTGATAATTTCCACATAATTTAAAAGACAGAAACATTTAACGCTATCATCCTTATCATTATTAAATGTGGCTTTAAACAGAAGTTTGTAAAGGCCTGCAACTCTCATATAATAATTCTTGTGAACCTAGTTTTCGATCTCAGTGATAACTTTCTGGTATTTCTTCCCCCAAACCCCTAACATTTTGCCAGGCCACTAAATAAAACTTGAATTTTAGAGTAATTTCAGAGATGTGAATTGTTTTCTTGTCCCAAGACATTAAAAAAAACTTCTGGGTTAGAAATCCCTAATTAATTCAGAAGACAAAATATGTAGGGCAAACTATATAAGTCAGCTGGACAAAATGTATAAGTAAGAAATCACAAAAAAATGTTTAGTTTTCTCTTAAAGTTCAGGAAAACAAACATATAATATGATATGCCAGCTAAAACATAAAAATAAATGACAGGTGGAGGGATTTAAAATTCAGAATAATCAGTTTAAAATAAAGTGTTATGAGCCTCTTGTTACACATAAGGCCAAGA
>NW_011888839.1:10895518-10898211 GCF_000151845.1 Pteropus vampyrus | reverse complement strand
TGAGTTTAAGCAAAGAAAAAAGATTTTGATAATTTCCACATAATTTAAAAGACAGAAACATTTAACGCTATCATCCTTATCATTATTAAATGTGGCTTTAAACAGAAGTTTGTAAAGGCCTGCAACTCTCATATAATAATTCTTGTGAACCTAGTTTTCTATCTCAGTGATAACTTTCTGGTATTTCTTCCCCCAAACCCCTAACATTTTGCCAGGCCACTAAATAAAACTTGAATTTTAGAGTAATTTCAGAGATGTGAATTGTTTTCTTGTCCCAAGACATTAAAAAAAACTTCTGGGTTAGAAATCCCTAATTAATTCAGAAGACAAAATATGTAGGGCAAACTATATAAGTCAGCTGGACAAAATGTATAAGTAAGAAATCACAAAAAATGTTTAGTTTTCTCTTAAAGTTCAGGAAAACAAACATATAATATGATATGCCAGCTAAAACATAAAAATAAATGACAGGTGGAGGGATTTAAAATTCAGAATAATCAGTTTAAAATAAAGTGTTATGAGCCTCTTGTTACACATAAGGCCAAGAACAGTCAGTAGTTATTATTTTGCTCACAACTATCTAATAATCATTTAATAAATGGCATTATTGCATGGTTCTTTGAGTTTAACTATTTACAGAACCTTATCATAGGAAAATCAAATGACTAATCAAACTCAAACCAATGCAAACCAGTAATTTCATCTGCAGATACATACAAAAAAATCAAGAACATGCAGTAATATGATTGCATCTTGATTCTAATATATTTAAGCTGACTTCAGCCAATAATTGAATATTTTTCATTCGCAAGCTACATTAGTGATTTAAGTGCTACCATGAATCCCATTTATTTTTATGTTGAAGTTCTAGTAGTAACCTAAAGAAAATATACAGAATAAACAGACATTCGAACTTTGTTTAGCTGGTTTGAGTCATCTTTGTAATCCTCAGAAAAGCTGTTCATTTTTGAACAAGAGTTGAACATTAAGGGGCCAATATCTAAATTAGAGTTTAGATGTGAAGAATGAAATGAGACTAAAGAAAGTCTATATTGCTTTTTGTAACTTAATCTTGATACAAAAGCTAACATCTGAAGAGTAAATCGATGGTATATTAATTGGCCAAAAATGTTTATTAATGTGTAAAATGGGAAAATGACTGAAACATTTGCAGGTTTCATGAAAAGTAAATACATGCCTTCAGAAGTGAAAAACATTAACATTTCACGGTTTGTTTGTTTGTTTTTAATAATGTATGTCAATCAAACATTTATGAATAAAAGAAAAGAAAAGCCTGCAATGCCAAACAGATTAGACACAGCGAGCTAAGAAAAGGAAGATGGATAGAATTGTTCACAGGGCAGATACTCTTTCCCCGGTCTCACTAAGAATAAGAAGAGCTGCATTTGTGGAAACTTAACTAAGCAGAAACCTGCGGTGTCTGCTCGGTGCTGCTGACCTGCCAGCTGGAAAGAGCACTGAGTTTAAAGGGTTTAAGCTCTCAAAGAAGCCAAGACTTGGCTGATCATCTTGGGCTCAGCATATTGTGAGGCATATGAACTCTCTTCAAAACTGGCAGGGAAAAAGAAAGGAAACTTGAAAATCTAAACACAACAGCCAGTTAAAATTCAGACAATCTTAAGGATTGTGTTTTGTTTTCTGAAGTATTTGGTTATACTCTATGCTATCAAATACGTAAATAAATGTATTTATGTTTTGAGGACTGAAGAGTGGCACACCTTTATATCGCTGCACTACTTTTTAGTGTACTAAAGAAAAAGAAGACGAAAACAAAAGAATATACACAAATTCTACAATGAAGTAAAGAACTTTGGGTCATTTTTTATAATGTGATCTAGTTTTATTTCCTGTTCCTGGAAATAAATTTATATAATTTATTAACATGTTTTATTAATTTTAATAAAAATGAGTATGTTTAAACATATTTTAATAGGATAATTGGCAAAACTTGAAAGGTGTTATTTTCTAAATGAATATGCACTATAATCCAAAAGTAACAATAGCATTTATTATTATTCTTGTATTAGAAGGAAAAAAAATTAGCCTCACTCAAATAGAGTTAAAAAATATTAATTTCTATTCTACTTCGTTTTCTACTTTAACATTTCTGTTTGTTCTGTATATGAGAGCTAACACATGCCTCTCACTCCTGGGAATGTAAAAACATGTTACCAACAACATCTCAAACTGACATAGTTTGGATTTATTGCATGAATACAAAAAACAATACTAAAGATAGTCAAAGTTCACCACTCTAGGGTACTTCACGCACTGAGGGCCTACAGGGCAGATGCTGCCTTCATATCTGCCATCAGCATTTCCCATGATGCCACCCAGAGTTGCTGAGCTACAAGTTAAGAACTGAGTACTTATTGGTCACATTACTGACAAGTTTTTGAGAGGTTTATGAACAAAAAGCATTTACTGAAATTATAATAAAAAATCTTTTGCATTATATTTAGATTCATATTTCTAGGCTGAAACACATGAGAATAAAATAAATGTATCCTTCCCGATTCAACTCTAACTGATTTCAAAACATATATTGAATATTAAGAAACTTTTAGTAAAGTTTTAATTACTGTTTTATATATTTATTTTATTTACTACTAGGTAAGACTTCTTAGCTTATCTCTTTAAACTTCATATATCAGTTTTGGATTAAATCTAAT
>NW_011888839.1:10878660-10895468 GCF_000151845.1 Pteropus vampyrus | reverse complement strand
GTTTTGAGGACTGAAGAGTGGCACACCTTTATATCGCTGCACTACTTTTTAGTGTACTAAAGAAAAAGAAGACGAAAACAAAAGAATATACACAAATTCTACAATGAAGTAAAGAACTTTGGGTCATTTTTTATAATGTGATCTAGTTTTATTTCCTGTTCCTGGAAATAAATTTATATAATTTATTAACATGTTTTATTAATTTTAATAAAAATGAGTATGTTTAAACATATTTTAATAGGATAATTGGCAAAACTTGAAAGGTGTTATTTTCTAAATGAATATGCACTATAATCCAAAAGTAACAATAGCATTTATTATTATTCTTGTATTAGAAGGAAAAAAAATTAGCCTCACTCAAATAGAGTTAAAAAATATTAATTTCTATTCTACTTCGTTTTCTACTTTAACATTTCTGTTTGTTCTGTATATGAGAGCTAACACATGCCTCTCACTCCTGGGAATGTAAAAACATGTTACCAACAACATCTCAAACTGACATAGTTTGGATTTATTGCATGAATACAAAAAACAATACTAAAGATAGTCAAAGTTCACCACTCTAGGGTACTTCACGCACTGAGGGCCTACAGGGCAGATGCTGCCTTCATATCTGCCATCAGCATTTCCCATGATGCCACCCAGAGTTGCTGAGCTACAAGTTAAGAACTGAGTACTTATTGGTCACATTACTGACAAGTTTTTGAGAGGTTTATGAACAAAAAGCATTTACTGAAATTATAATAAAAAATCTTTTGCATTATATTTAGATTCATATTTCTAGGCTGAAACACATGAGAATAAAATAAACGTATCCTTCCCGATTCAACTCTAACTGATTTCAAAACATATATTGAATATTAAGAAACTTTTAGTAAAGTTTTAATTACTGTTTTATATATTTATTTTATTTACTACTAGGTAAGACTTCTTAGCTTATCTCTTTAAACTTCATATATCAGTTTTGGATTAAATCTAATTAGTGTTTCAAAATATAATTATTATGCTAGAAGCAAAAGCAGAATATCGTATTCTGTAACATTATACCATGTGTGGTGACATCAACTATATCAATAAGGCAGAAAAAATGAATTATTTTAAAAAGTAATTTAGACATTCTTTAGTGTTAACACAAATTCAACAGAGAGAATTTTTTGATTATCTCCAACTAGTGAACCACATGCTATTTTAAATGCTTCCTCTGTTTGAGAAACATAATATCCTTTTCTAGGACACAGGCTTTATTTCCAGTAGCTCTTGAAGATTTTTTCAGTTGAGTTGTTTTCTTTTTGTCAAATTAAAGTTTTATAAATTGTTTATGTGTATCAAAGTTTCTTAATAGTTCAGTTGGACTGTTTACTCCCTTAGCAATAGTAAGCAAGCAACAACATTTCTATCAGTGTTAACAACTGATCTGCCAAGTTTTAATGGTGTGGCTCAAGTAGGAGAGATGCAGTATGGGGGGAAAGCAAGCTGTCCAGTACTTGAGAAGATGTGGTTTGTCAACAGTATGTCTGAAGGTGTTTGACATGATACATTCTTTCTTCATCAAACTTTCAGCCCTATGCCTCAAAGTATATTCTCACCTGGAATCAATCTGTTGAATTCCTTTTAACTTTTAACTGGAAAAGGGAAACTACATTTAAGGAATATCAGTAAAGAATATTAAAGAGTTTTTAACGCATGATTTTTAATGATACCACGACTAGAGATAATAATGAATGCTAGTTGCTTCTTCACATCCAGCAGTAAATTCCTTCATCCATAAGGAGAAATAAAAAAATCTGTCTTTAAAAAAAGAGTTATATCATATAAAATCTACTTTCCCAAACTAAGGGGAAAAATGCAGACACTGTGCAACGTAAAGGATTTCTTTGCAATCTGAAATGACTCTCTTACTTGGCTGTAAATCTCCCTCACACAACGCCTGGGGTCTTGCTTTCAAAAAGGTAATGAAGTAACACTGGCTGAATGAAAATTAAAAAAAACAAAAACAAATTAGGGCACAGGACCTTGCTAGCTACCCATGATTTGTGGCAGTGCTTACCAGTAGCCAGAGTGAGGTGCTTCACTATGAGAATACCAAATCTATTTGTCCCAGGCTGCCATGTTTCACTCTAATGTCAATATATCAGGGGAAATGAATGCTAAACTGTAACAGTCATACCAGTGCTGGACACGTTTATAACACATGCATGGAAAAATGTACAGCTGGGAAAAAACTAAGACACACCCTCTAGTGACTTGCTTAACAAGATTTCTTGCCTTTTGACTGATTCAGTAGCAATAACACACCTTTACACATGGTGACCTCATTGATCTTGAGAGGCTCTTCTACATGTCTGTATGTATTAAATTACTCTATGACAGGAACCAGCATACAGAAAAACTCTCTGGTATCTGTTGAAAATTACATTCTTCGAATTTCAAATTTTATATTTTAAAAAATTACATAGTAAGAATTTATACCTAAAATTTTATTAATTGGACTTTGTGATAACTCAGACCAAGACTGATATTCTTTCATATTATCTCTAAATAAAGATAATATACTTTATAATGATTATGTTATGCTATATTAACGTTATAAATTTTTAGAAAATATATTTTATAGGATAGCATGGAAATAAAAAGTGTAGATACTTAAGCAATTTAGAGACATTTTCATAACTTGACTATTAATTTAAAATCATTTTATCAATATATATTTTTTGCTAGCTTAGCTAAATTTCATTAATATAAAGCTAATTTTCCCATTTTTTAAAAAAAGTATCAGAGTTACAAGATTGCAAATTTCAGCCATTCACACCTCTGTCTTATGTACCCAAGCCACACTTTTTACACACATAAGATCTTTGCACACTCATAGAACTGAAACAGACTGCAGGATTTTAAAAATAGAATTAGAAATGTGTTATAACTGGTTAAGAAAAAAATAGAGTGGGATCCAAGCAATAAAATCAATGGTTAACGCCATTAGGCTTCTGTGTAGAACAAAGTGACCCTGAACACACAGGAAACAAAGCATATTCAACCAATGGGGCAACTGACCCTTATTTTCAAAAGTCACAAAATCTGATCCTTGATTTTGCTCAGAAGCAGGATGCATGTAACAGGCCTAAAACTATCCTCTCCAAAGTGGTCAATTCGTATTCTTTAGATACTTTTCTCAGTACAGTGGCAGGGGTCCCTGGATATTACCAAATGGAGGGATGATACCATCACTTACTGGCCTCAAATAGCAGCTCTCCTTTTCTCTGGTTTGCATTCGAATTACCTCTATTGGTTGTTGTAACCCATTTAAATTCTGAGTAAGCATTTCTGATATTTGTGTAAACTGTACATTTTACTTCTATTGGGTTGAGGATAGATGATCTAGACATGATCAGTCATTGAATATACATTGTAGATTTTCTTCTATGTGCAGAAAGATCAAATCATTTTTTAAAAATGTATTGTTAAGTGTGCCATAACTTGGTAATCTATTACTAGATACATTTGGCTAAAACATTTGTTTTTATTTTTGTTTTAAAGGCAAAAATAAAATCTTGTTACCATGAAACTGAGACCAAAGCAATTAATTTCCATTTATCTAAACTCATTTTTCTCCCTCCTTATTCTCTTGAATGTCACTGCCACTCTATTCCATTAGAAACAAAGTCATAATGCTACCTTTTGCTTTTCCCTTTCCTTCATCATCAGCCAAGCGAATTGACACTTTGCAGTCAAAATTCCTTACTGTGTATTTTTGTTTCCCCTGTTCATATTTCCAACTCCCACTATGACTGTCTGTACATAAAAGCTTTATTTCGAGTTACTAAAATAATCTCATCTTTGTACTTATTAACTTCGGTTTCTTTATGTTTCTTTTACAACTGCCTATTTAAGCTTTCTAAAATATCATGCAATTAGCCTGATCAAAATTTTCTATAATACTCCATTATAGAAAATTAGATGAGTGCCCAAGCTGTGTCCAAATTTTTTGTCTGTGAATCATATCATTTAAATTCATCATACAAGTTTTGATTTGCAGTAAGTTCAGTATTTTTTAATTTCTACTTTGATTTCTCCTTTGATCCACTGGGACAAAAAGGCACTTCTAGATGCTGGCCATTTTCTATTTCTTGACCAGGTGGTGGTTATATGGTCTGTATTCACCTTGCATTGATCTGTACATAGAGAGGTATATTTATGCTTGCACGCTTTTCTGTACTGAGTTATACTTCAATTTTTAAAAAAAGTTCCCTTGAAAAGCAAACTAAATTGTTAAGGAATAAAAAAGCTGTAGCAGCTTAGGTTGCTGAGAAGTTAGAATGTAAAGTGTGGTTCTAGGCAAACATCATGTTAAAAACCAGAAAACTTCCCTAGAATGAATCTAACTGACTGTAAGCAGAGTTGGAAAGTGTAGAGAATAATACAACAATAATATAGATGTATGGAATACTTCTATTTTATTTAGCTTTAGAGTACAGAGTACAGGGTTGTATGTATAAGATAATAACAACCAATGTAAAGGTCTAACGTTATATGCTGAACATCGAATGAAATATCGAATAAACATTTTCTTATGTAATATTAGCTATTTATAAAAGTACTTCTTTTCATATATATTAGTACTTTCTTGTTACCTTTTTGTTATTGATTCCTAGCTTAATTCCACTGTGATCAGAGAATTTATTATGCATATTATCAACCCTTAAAAGCTTGTTGATAATTATTTGCTTTGGGGACCAGCATGTGGTTGCTTTTTATAAATGCACCAGAAGCAATTGAAACAAATGTATATTCTGCAGTTGTTCTGTGCAGTATTCTATATATATATATATTTGCCTATTAAGTTCTAAAGTTAGGTAATTGTGCTGTTCAAACTTCTATATCCTTCTTGACATTTTTTTCTTGTGCACCAATCTACAATTTAAGAGTTTTATTAATTTTTAGTTTTAGAATCCATTTGAATATTTTATATAGAACCTAGGTTTCTTTCAACATTTAT
Source organism: Pteropus vampyrus (assembly GCF_000151845.1). Taxonomy (NCBI): domain Eukaryota; kingdom Metazoa; phylum Chordata; class Mammalia; order Chiroptera; family Pteropodidae; genus Pteropus; species Pteropus vampyrus. Next base: position 10,890,475 of record NW_011888839.1, on the reverse strand, counting down.
TTGTCATTAAAGCTCTTGAAATACTCACTTTTCTCTTAAACTCAGAATCTGAATACTCCAATTTCTAAATCACTATTGTATCTGTTTTTATGATCTGTTTTTTCTCTTGGTTTTTAGTTATTTCTTGCTTTTTTAATGACATGTTATTTTGATTGGTTTTCTGTTTGAGAAAATTTAGTATAAAATTGTAGTGATAATTTGAAGGATTACATGATATATTACTCCACATTTTTCTTCCACCTGTCAAGTTAATGCAAATCACCTTGAACCAGGGTTTCTAAACCTTGGCACTATTCATATTTTGGACCAGATAATTCTTTGTTTTGTAAACCTCCCTTATGTATTGTTGGATGCTTAGCAGCATCCGTTGCCTCTACCCAGTAGATGCCAGTAGCATTCTCTCAAGTTTTGGCAATTAAAACTGTTTCCATACATATGGCCAAATATCCCCTGGGTGTTGGCTGTGGTGATGCCCTTGCTAAACAACCACTGACTTAACTCATGAAGAACTGAATTAATTTAAAGCTTATTTAGTCTTTGTGAGAAATATTTTCTCATATGGCCTTATTTCTAGGCCAAATTTTATTAACACAATAAACTCCAAAGTATTTATCAGAACCCCTCCTACTTTGAGCCCCCTGCTCTATGAAACTGATGAAAGCTTTCCTCTATATCTCGGCCTTTCAATTACTTTTTTCTGCTCAGTCTCTCAGCTTCTCATTTTCTGCTTATATTTGGCAAATATCTGAGAAGAAAGTGATGCCAAAGGTCAGACTCACATTCTGGAGCTTTCTTGCTATATTGATAACTCCCCAATCCCTTAATGCAGATGCTTTATACTAGCCTTTCAGCTGTTTTAGTTGTTCTCCCATAGTTGGTTGGTATAAAATAAACTAGTCTGCCATTGTCAGAAGCTAAAATTTCCCTTTGACCAACTACTTAAACATAAGCACCAAGACTGCATTTCTCTACCCTTATTGGCCTCTCGTGTGTCACATGCCCATGCCGGAATGAGTCACTGTATCCATACAGAACAGATGACAGGTAGTTCCACAAAGCAAATCTAATAGCTGTTACCTAAAGGAGCAGGGAAGGTGAGGAACAGTGGGAAGGAATGGGGACAACTGGGGGACCTTGGCAAGTGAAAATTTTTTCCAAACATAAGTGAAAGCTGAAATATAATTGGTGTTCTATAAATGTTAAATTTTCCCTTTTCGAAAACAGTTTACTAATTAAAAAAAAAAACACATTTGCTTAAAAATTTAATATCAAACATTAAGTTTAAAACCCTATATTGTGAATTTCTGATATATTAATAAAACTCATGTACAAGGAATATCACTCAACAGAAATAGACTCTACGTTGACTCAGAAAAGAACTGGATGCAAAGATACACATACTTTCTCACAAATGAGGTTGAATCACTTCAAAATGTTATAAATCTTGTGGTCAGAAAATGTTTTACCTCCCACACATTCGTGATGCTGGCAGACTTAAATTAATGCATTCATTTCAGATGTGTGAAGTGGGCAAAGGGGAAGGAAAAAATTAATAAATAGAACCTATAAACAATAGTTCTAGGTCCTTTACACCTAAATTTTTAAGAGCTAAAAACAAACATATTACAATGTACACTATATAAGTTTTTATATTAAAATATACATATAGTTAAAGATATGGAAAACATAGTTAATTTTTTTTGTTAAGCAGACATTTTTAGTGAAATTAACATTTAGTCAGTCAATATGAAGCATTCTGAAACTGTATTTTCTGAATTATCAGTAAATACATTTATGATTATTAGTTGTGTTGAATGGGGATTAAAGTTTTTCAGATATGCATGCTTTACCCTATCTGATGAAACCTATTACTCTCACCATTTCAAATACATGATTCATTTTTGTGTATCAAATATACATACATACAAATAGAAAAAGTAAAATATTTATTGTTTATTTCTATTTTCACTATTTAATACCATGACCAAAACAAACATTTATCATTGATGAAAATGCTCATTCTTTTGGTATTTGAGCAGTTACGTGTGAATTCGCTACCACTTCTATAGACATTGTCACTAATGAAGCCAAAGTCAATTTTTATCCAGAATTATCCAATTAGTTTATCTAATTCATGAGAATGGACTATCTGCCAAATGCTAGCCAGCCATCTATCATCTATGTGCTCTTGACAGAAAACTTTACCGGAAGAGATTATTTCAGAAGATCACTACAAATTGCTCAGAAAATAATTAAAACTGCATTTTATACTTGTAGATTTGTGCGTGTGTGTGTGTGTGTGTGTGTGTGTGTGTGATAGAGAGAGAGAAAGAAACAGAGAGAAACAGAGAGAGACAGAGAGAGAGAGGGAGAAATTAGTATTGTTTTGTATAAAAGAAAAAGCTGAGGGGCAGCATTATGATAACGTTTATCATAGAGCACTATTAAACCTGACACCTATTACATATTTGTGTTTTTTTTAAGTAGGGAATAAATGAACTAGTGATAATTTAAACATTTACCAAATGTAATTTAGTAAGAAATTCACCAGGGATAAAAAGACTCCAAGAGAATTCTCTAAACCTGGAGAAGGCAAAGTGGAAGGATTGACTTGCCATCACAAATTAAGAAAAACTATTTGGTTTAGTTTTTTTCAATTCCATTAGTAATATAATTGGAGCAGAGGGAAAAGTGTAGAAGTATAAGTATGGATTGGTTAACTTAGCTTTCATGGACTTCAAGGGGGTGGAGAAAGGTGTTATTTCTGGGTCATAACTTTAAGATAGCAGAGCTCTTGAAAAATCCAAGTGCTTTCCAATGTACACAGGAATTTCACAGAAAACATGCATATGCTGTCAAGTTATTTTCTGTCACTGTCATAGTAAAAAACTATCACATGTATTTAGGGAAGAAAATGTTTTTTTCTGATGATAGTCAAACTCTGTTCTAAAGGAGTTCCTTTGTCTAAAGCAAATAGAAAGAGAAGAGCAAAAAAGTGGAATTAAAAATTCTTACACTAGCCCATGTCATTATTTTATGAAATAAAGAAAACTTGCAAATATACATCTAAGCAAAGAGGAAAGTAGCACAACCTACTCCTGACATAACCAGACTTAGTTTCCTTTTTGGTTTTTGTCAAACTTACCTGGACAAAGGAAAAATGGAGAGAGTGGTATCTACAATATAGCAATAACATCAAAAGCTAGGAGACCCAGTGAGACAGAAGGTGGTTTTGAAAATGTTATGTGGGTTGTGGGTGGTTCTACCTTGGCTAAACTATATAACCTAGTCACGGTGGTGAAAAAATAACAAATAAGATAAAAATTACTTTGAATTTGTTATTTGTGCCCATAGCCCACCCTCCCTCCTAGCACTGCCACCTGGTAACAGTCATTGGCTGCTCCCTTCTGCTGAGGTCAGTGGGTAGTAAAAGGACATAACAAAAGACTTTGGGTAAGGTGCTTCCTGAAAGGGCATAGGTGAGAAGTGATTGATTTCCTATGATTTTTCTATTCATATTATAAAAACATTGTCTTCTCCAAATGTTGCTCTTACTCAGGATATTAAAGTGAAGTCCTAAAATGAATCTTGTGAAATAATAGCAAATACGTGCAATTAAAAATGGTTTGATGGGGCCTGGAGCTCTCCATCAAAAAAAAAAAAAAAAGGAGGGGGTGGGGGGCGCTCATCTTCCACAGCCCCTTTGAACTCACTTGAAATAGGTACTATCCTTTAGTCCTTTAATACATGTTATAAAGCAGAGTAGCTAAAAGACTTAGGAAAATAAGAACTATTAGACTGAGAAAAACTAAACAAAGGGAACTGATACCTTCTAAGAGAAAAAGACTGTATATTATATACCATCTGAAGCAGAAATATTAGGTCTAAAATCTAAAAAAAAACTAAAAAAAGAATTGAGTTACAATAGCAAATTCAAATAAGACTGAGAAATTCTTAAAGGGTCAAGTGGAAATATTGTAAAAATGTAATAAAGACAAGATAAATGGGAACAGTAGATGGAATTCAGCTAAGGATCAAATTGTTTAATTGATCATATTATAGAACTCAGAAACAGGAGAGATATGGAGAAAATGTAAATTTTAAGAAATATGAAAATAAAAGTAATTTTCACACAATATTCATATAAAATAAAAACTCAAGAAATAAAAAGAAGAGGAATTATTTGAAAATAATTTAAATGAAAATAATTTCCCTGAATTAAAAAAAAGGATAGACTAAATTGTCTAGACGGAGCAGAGTGCTAAGAAGAGGCACTAACAAGAAAAAAGAAATAAGAAAGTACTTACCTCACAAATTATTGTAAAGTATTATAACTAAGATGGAGGGGTATTAATGAAAAGTAGGCTAAATTGATCAGTGGATGTCTATGTTCAGATTCAGATTTACTTAAAACCATGAGAAATTATACAAATGGAATGAAATATCCGTAGAGAAATAAAAATTATTCAATAAATAAAGTGAAAAAAAAAAAAAAACAAAAAAACCCTGACCCATCTCATACACAAAAATAAACTAACTGGATTGAAAATTTAAATATGAAAAGGACGATTTAAAAAGTTTTAGAAGAAAATACACTGTATATCCTTCTGACTTTCAGTAAGAGATTCTAGAAAGTACAAAAATAATTAAGCATAAAAGAAAATAATAATAAGTATATCATTAAAATTTAAATTAATTCATTAAAAGGTATCTAAGGAAAGTAAAAAGTATGCTAGAAAATAGAAGATATTTGTAACACATAGTCACAAAGAACTTATATAAGGAATAAAGAATAATGTGTAATTAAAAAAAAAAACCCGTTACTTTTTAAAAAGGCCCATTAACCCACTGGAAGAAAGGTCATGAATCATGAATAGCTGAAGAGATGTTCAACCTTATTATTAACCAAAGAAATGCAAATTAAAACATACATGAGATAACAGTTAAGAAACACTTAAATGGTATAACTTAAAAAGACTGACAATATCAATGGTTTAAGGCTCTGTGCATAATCTGTATAGCTAAACATTGCCAGTGAGATTTTTCAACCATTTTCTAAAACAATTTGGCAATATCTAATAAAGTTGAAACTCACAAAGGAGCAATTTTAGGTCATGTATAACAAAAATATAAATAAGAAACTTTATAATGGTCATCTTTGCATTATTAGAAAAACTGGAAAAAATTGAAATGCTCATTGACTAAAAATGGAAAAAATAAATACTGATTGAATAATATACAACAGTAGAAATAAGTAATAAGCATAATCAACATTTATTAATCTTATTAACATCATATTTGTTTTGGAAGAGAAACTCCTAGTAGAAAATAATGTGATATCTTTTTTACATAGATTGAAAACAAGTAAAAATTAACCATAGACTGTTTAGGCATTAATTAAATATGCGAGAAAATGAGAAAATGATAATGTAAAATAGTAGTTACTTCTGAAGGGAAGACTTGGGGATGAGATATGGGAGATTTATAAAAGTAGATATAAGTAATAGAAAGTATACAGTTTTGAGGTTGTATGGTTATGTTCATGGTGATTTAGTATATTATAAAGGACATGAATGAAATAACATAAAACAGATAATTATAAAGGGACTATGGATAGACCCACAATAACAATGTGCTGTGTCAAGTATTGTGATTCATTCAGTTCTATGCATCTAAGTCTCAATTAAGAAATAAAGCAAAGATGGGGTTATAAAATAAACTAATTTGTGTCCCCAAATTCTGTTTTTTTTTTTTAAGATTTAACATTAAAAATAGACTTCTTCCTTTCAATCTAAAAACCCAACTGTTTTCTCACTCATTCAATGTCTCATTGGAGTTTCCATACATAATTATTTTTAAAAGCATTTAAGTATTTAGAGAAGTGTCTATCTAAGAGAGAGCTTGAGATATTTTTAAAAGATAGAAAATCAAAAAGAATGGAAATGGAAAACAATAAGAAAACAGTAGATATAATCATAATATTTTAAAGCTATAGCTATAATTGTAGCTATTTCAAAAGGATCATATACCACTAATTTGATCATTACAATATTTATGTACCTTGTATTATCTATATTATTTTTCCTCAAAAATATCATTATAATACAGGTAATTGATTTATAGTAGGCAAAGCTCACTTTTTTTATTGAAATATAATTCAGATGTCATAAAATACAGATCCTTTCAGTGTACAATTCAGTGGGTTTTAACATATTCACAAAGTTGTACATAATCATACAAGCAATGTATGAGTTTTCCAAATTTTACATATCTCCTCAAAATCTGTTCTTCACATTTTTTTTAGTATATAGTCACTCAACTGGGTATGGTATTTTTATCTTATTGTGGCTTTCATTTGCACTTCTCTACAGGTTAAATAAGTTGAGCTTCTTTTTCTATACTTATGGAAATTTGTATATATATTTTTATAAATATTTATTCAAATCCTTTCTCATTTTTAATTGGTTTAATTTTGTTGTTGAGGTATCTATCATCTATCTATCTATCTATCTATCTATCTATCTATATTCTGGATACAAGGCCCTTCCTAAATATATGATTTGAAAATATTTCCTTCCATTCTGTGAGTTTTCTTTTCACTCTCTTAATAGTGTCTTTTGAAGCAAAAATAAAATACTAATTCTAATGATGTCCAATTTACCTATGTTTTCTTTGTTTGGTTGTACCGTAATTGTCATATTTAAGAAGCCATTTCTTAATATGACATCTATGGCTTCTTCTGAGTTTTATACTTTAGTTTATCTCTGACGTTTATAACTTTGATTTATTTTGAGTTCATTTTCACGTATGTTCTGAGGTAGGGGTCCATCTTCATATTTTGATTGTGGATATCCTGTTGTCCTAGCATCATTTGTTTAACAGACTATTCTTTCCCCATTGATTCACATTTGGTAGATTTCACCAGTAAAACCATCTGGTCTTGGTGTTTACTTTGTAGAAAGTTTTTGGATTACTAGTTTAATTCTTGATCTGTTATGAGTCTATTGAAATTTTTTGTTTCTTCTTGAGTCAGTTCATTAGTTTATGTCTTTCTAGGATTTTGTCCATTTCATATATGTTACCTAATTTGTTGTCATAAAACAAATAGTATTTCCTTAAAATATCTTTTATTTCTATAAGTTCGATAGTGATTACCTCTCTTCTATTCCCAGTTTTAGTAAATTAAATCATCTTTTTTTTTTTCTTGACCAGTCTACATAATGATTTGTCCATGCCGTTAATCTTTTCAAATGACCAACTTTTGGTCCGTTAATTTTTTCTATTGCTTTTCTATTCTCTATTTCACTTATTTCCTTTCCATTTAAACTCTTTTGGGTTTTAATTTTATATACCTTACGTGTTTTTTTTTTATCCACTTTTCTAATACTTCTTTTGTGTTAAATAGATGTTTTCTACTTTTCTCACCAAATTCCATTGTCATTTAATATTTTTTAGTTATTCTTTCAGAGATTCTCTGTGAATGGTACTGTCTTAACTTATAACAAACTAGTCTGTAATAATACTGTTTTAAAAAATAATATGCAAAAACTTTACTCATGTGGCTCCATTAATAGAGCAACCATTGTAATGTTTTCTCACACAAATTATATCTTTATTCATTTTATTCTCATGAACACAAATCACTGTTTATTATCTTTGAAATCATATATTAGAAAAGTATGTCAAACAAATCATATATTAGAAAAGTATGTCAAACAAAATTACATTTATACTGTTTTATTTTTATATATTAATTACCAATGCTCTTTATTTCTTCATATGTAAGTTTCTGTCATTTCACTTCAGGCTAAAAGATGCTCTTTGGTATTTCTTGTAGGGCATGTCTGCTAGAGGTGAGTCTCAGTGTTTGATTATCTTTGACTATTTGATTCCTTCTCCATTTTTGGAAGGATAGCTTTGTTAAATATAGAATTCTTAGTGGACAATATTTTTCTTTCATCACTTGAATATATTATCTTACTGCCTTCTGGCCCCATGGTTTTCGATGAGAAAGTAATTATTAATTTTAGTAAGTATCTCCTCTATTAGATTAATACATTTATCTTGCCGTTTTCAAGATTGTTTGTCAACTGTTTGCTTATGGCATTTCTAGGTGTGAGCCTCTTTGACTTCATCCTATTTGTAGTTTATTTTTTTTTATTGACTGTTTAGATCAGTGTGTTTTATTAAATTTGTCATGTTTTCAGTCTTCATTTCTTCAAATATTTTTCTACTCTTTCCTCTGCCTCTTCTCATTGTGGCGTCCAATTATGTGTCTTCTGGTATGCATGATGGTGTTTCATGGATCTCTGAAACTGATGATTTTTTTCTTCATTCTTTTTCTCCTATTCTTCCTTGGAGCATGAAATCTCAATCAAACCATCGTCTAGTTTTCTGAATCTGTCTTCTGCCAGCTCAAATCTTCTGTTCAGACCCTCTAGTATTTTTTTTTTTCAATTATTGTATTTTCACCTCCAGTATTTCCATTTGGTTCTTCTTAAAAATTTTCTCTCTATGTTGATATTCTCTATTTAATGAAACATTGTTCTCATACTTTCTTTTTATTCTTTAGATAATATGGCTTTAATTCTTTGACTATATTTAAAATAGCTGATTTTAGTTTTAACTAATCATTCCAGCATGTGGACTCCCTCAGAGACAGTGCCTACTGACTGCCTTTTTTTCTGTATAGGACACAATTATTTCTTTGTAGGGAGTGTGTGTGTATATGTGTGTACAAAAATGGGTATTTTAAATAATATGATATGACAACCTTGACAATAAAGTCCTCCTTCCTCGGAGGCATCCTTGGTTTGTTATTGTTTGTCTGTTTACCTGAACTGGATCTAATTGCATTTTTTTATGTGTGTGTTTCTGTAGCCATCAAACTCTTTGCTTGGTTAGCTGAGTGATCAGCTGATAACTGGACAGAGATTTCCTTAGATACCTGGAACTAATAAGTCTCCCAGTCTCTTTTAAGCGGTTCTATGTGCATGTGGAAGTACACCTCCAATACTCAGCCAGGATGTTTTCAGCTACACCTTAGTCTTTACATCTTGGGCAGAGCCTCAAAGTTAGCCAGAATTGAAGCTTTCGGGATTGTCCTGTCTTTCCCGACAATGCATACCAATCTGAGCATGTGCACAACCCTGTACATGTACATGGTCTTCTCAATTCCTTGGAAAATGTTGAAACTTTTAGAGTTCCACATGGACATCTTATTTTCCAGCTTTTCCTTTTAAGCTTTTTGGTTAGTGTATGATTTTCCTCAACTATTATTCACTGCCCCTGGCAACTCAATAATGTTCAACAATTTAACAATTGCCTTTGATTATTTTTGACAAATATATCAAAAGACTGGGCAAGCTTAGAGTTAGGTCCAATAAACATGATCTTTAAGTGGGATCTTCTTGGGAATCACAGGTCAGATAATGGCAATTTTCTCAGAATGGGGTTTTAAATGTGCTCCAATCCCATTCTGCCTCTTCCCATTTCTGCCAAATTGCTGATTTTCATTGTAACTGTGGTTGTTGATTTTTTAAGGCTACTGAATGTTAGGAAGAGAACAATTGGATTAGGTCATGTTAAATTGCAATAAAGCTTGTTTATCTTAATGAAATTCAGCCTTTTTTCTCTTGAATAAAATCTCCCTTAATTGGTGAAAGTCTGCTTGATTTCAAGAATTTTAAAAGATTTTTTGCTAGTGTTCTCATTGCTTTCGTGGTAGGAAGAATTTTCATGAGACATTAGTCTGCCACTTTTACTCATGTCATTCTTGCAAAATTAGTTCTTAAGAAACAGCGCAATGCATTGGATTGGGCAGACTGACTTTTTATATTTTTGTTTGTATAAAGTTAAATCTTAATTTGATTTTTAAACCATAAATTAAAGGGCTATAGTAGCAGCTGTAGCATTTATATTAGATAAAATCATTTGTTAATCAATTCTCTTCTGTGGGATAAAACTGTAAACCTATCAGAGGATGTTTATCTCAGAATTCTTGTTACAATTCAATCTAATTAAATGCCAATAAAAGTATTGTTTTTATATAATTTTATTTTTTCCCTCTTAACAAACTTATGATTTTTGAAGATGCAGACACCAAATTCTTAACAAAAAGGCAACTCGAAGTCTAATATATTAAAAGGCATTTTGAAATAGCTAATAATATAACATTGATCAATCCAGCAGCATTATGTGGTAAACTACATTAACATATGTGATTTTTTATTTATTTAATATCAAAGGCAAACTTGATGGTTATATTTAAATTTATATCTTTCATATTTATTCTGTAGTACCAATAAAAAAGTAAATACTCTGAATGCCTATATATAACCAAAATGTGTAAAATTTTCAAGTAATAATAAAATATGTTAAATATGTTTGTGTATATACATATATATTCATATAAATATACATACACATTTGTATATATATAACTTCTTGAAATTCCATCTTTTTGTTTTAAACTAAACCAGGGATCCACTAACAAGTGATTTTCAAATGGCAAATAATCTACAAAGATTTTTGTTAAAGCTAAAGCATATATTATTTTTTAGTAGTGGAGAATATAAACCTGCAAAGCAATATCTAAAACAATTTGAGGGTGGGAGTTGATGAATTCTGCAACTTTCTCATAGTCCTTTTAGTCCTGTCTCTTTTTCATATTTTATCTTATAGGCTCACTTAGAGAATAAACAAACCACTACTAACTTAGCACCCCTTTACAAGCAATGAGATCCTAGAATCTAAAAAGAACTTTTAAAGGACTGATCAAAATTTAGAGGTCAAAGCACATTGTGTAATGTTAACCAATTTGTTTCATGTCAGTTAATTAAAGAGTATAAAATAAAGACCACAACAGTATTCATTACTGACTAATCATTCTCTGCAAAAAGCATTCTGGATGACAGTCAAAATCCACATCAAAAAATTAAAAAATAAATAAATGAATTCATGAAAAGTAAATAGGCAGCATGGCAGCACAGCAGCACAGGTGGACACTTTCCGAGTTTAATTTAACCACGTGAATGGAATGTTTATAACAATTTCTAGATGTCCTTTACTGTTTTCCAACTCCAAATCCATCTGATACCTCTCTCAGTGATAAACTCTTGGCTTTTTGACGCCTTTCACTATAACTTCAGGTGGGTGTGGTCTTAAGAAATGATGATTCTTGCTACTGTGTATATATTTACCTTAAAAAATAGATGGCTGGGTTCATTGGAGGAGAAAGGAAAGTAACAGATATAAAGACACATTAGGATTTTATTTCTCTATTTTCTTTTTTCAAAACTGAACTATACTTGCAGAAAATAAATTGCTAGTTTCTAGAAAAAAAATCAATCTATTGGCTAAAATGATAAAAATGTAGATGTGTAAATACTTACTCTAGTAATGTAGCTAAGGCCTATGAGGTGTTATTTCTTTCATATCCACAAACAAATCTAAAATTATTGATCAGTTGTCCAGAAATAGGTACCTCTTCATATCTTCAAAACTTTATCTTTTGGTATAGCAGGAGAAAATGATTATAGTGCCAATCATTTAAGTTCCTAATTATTACTAGAATTTTTCCTTTTCTGTATGATGTCAGAGGTATCTATACATATCCAGCAGGAAATTTCCAATTTAAATTTAGGGCAGAATAGAAACAAAAATATTTCATGTGTGTTTAGGTGTGCTGTGGATGAGAATTTGAAACTTACAGAATTAAGATGTGTGGGATAGAGGAAATTTTTAAAGATCAAAAAATTCAGAAGAATTTAATATGGGGTATAATTTTTCAACATCATCACTGGGGAAGCAGATG
>NW_011888839.1:10870640-10877980 GCF_000151845.1 Pteropus vampyrus | reverse complement strand
TCTATGGCTGCATTAATATTACTGTTGCTCCTATATTATTATTTATTCAATTATTGTGTTGGAGGTATCATGCATAAAATTGACTGGAAGTACTAGAAACAAGTAGAAATTAAACATTTTGGTAATAAAGTTATCTCTTAATATAAATATCTATCTAAACAATAAAATTTCCAAAATTTTGAGCATAGATTCTAGAGAATATTTTGTTTTTTAATCAAAATTATATTAGGGCAATTTGGTTTTTTATATGAAATATTAACAATGTTCTTAAAATATAAATATTTCATTATTTACTTCCTTATCTCTTATTGAACTCAACAGTTTTCTCATTTTAAAATTAATCCAAGAAGGTTCATCCTTTCTAATTTTTTATCTGTATGGTGTTAGCTACATTAAGATCAAGAACCTATTAGAGAATCAATAGACTGTCAGATATCTTTATGTATACTATAAAGATACATATACAATTAAATAATTGGGTTTATTAATATTTATGTGGTAGGAAATATAAACATTCAAATAAAAAATCTACCAGTCCAATTTATCCAGTCCAATGCTCATTATAATGAAACATGCTGACAAAGTTTAATAAAAGACACACAATCTAAATTGAATGAATGCCTATACAAACATATATGGAACAGTAAGCAAGGTTCTTATATTCAAAAATTCAGTTATAATTGGCATGCGAATGTCAAAGTCTGTGAGAATTAGTCTTTTCCATTCATAAACATTGGTTCCATTTGATATTCCAGACGTATCCCATCTTTGGTTTAAAAATTAGTTTAGAAAAATATCTATTCCGTTATTTCAGTCTATAGTTATTTCCTCATTAATTGTAATATATATTTTTTTCAAAATGGCAACAATCTTAACTATTTATTTGTCATTTATTTTGAAGACAGCACTTTTCTTAATATGACCATCAAAATATAGGTATAAGAAGAAGTTTAATTTTTTCCAATTTTTTTCTTCTAAAATAAATAATAGAACACCTGTAGGAAAACAGTTTTCATGCTGTTTTTTCTGCTGAAGCCCAAAAATTACTTTGACTGAAAATATACACATAAAAAGAAGGTACACAGTTTTTCTTTGTTTTGTTTACACACAGAATTTTCTTGTTTCTTCTTTATACTTCTGAATTGCTGTATATGGCATTCTGCCTTGAGGAAAAAGTAGTTCTGTTCATAGGTTGCACTTTTCTTTTTGCAAAATGGCAAGAAGAAAATTATAGTGAATAAAAGCTTGAAATAAAATAATTTTTATATAACAAGATAAAATGAATTGAAATAAACAAAAATTCATTTTTTTCATTTTTAAAATTTTCCTTCAGCTTTCTTGAGGAGGAGAATCTTGACTTAATACTCTTGTTTCATTATTATTATTTTTTCTTCCTCAGCATATAGCACAGAGCTTGGCACATCACAAAGACTCAATAAATATTTGTTCAATGAATGAATGTGTGAGTGAAAAATAAGCGCATATGCAATTAACTACATTCCAAGTGATTTCTTGTATGTGCCATTACCCATTCTTGTTTCAATTTTTATGGAAAAGTAACTACTGGAAACCCTTTTATAAAATTTCACCCAGAATGACTCACATCTGATTCAAATCAGAAGAACAATCAATTTGGCACCATCGTAAGAACTCTCAGATGTTAAAGGTGACAAAATGGGCAGAACTCCTCCTAACAGATTATGGATACCATGTGTGACAGAATTAAGTGGAAAAATGTTTGTAGAAATGCTAAAGTGGAAGGCATGTCATACCCATGTGGCTTGGCTGCAGGATACAATGCATTCACTGACATGATGGCAAAGTTGGGTGGCATATCATGTATGGCATATGGTAGGCTTCTGCTTCAGTAAATGCATACCACATGCCAAAAAGTGGTGTAGTTTTTACTGATCGCTCTGTTTCTTTTTCTTTCAAGTGTTCAAAATTAATATTAAGGTTTTTTTAGCAACCAAAAAAGGAACACAAGAAGTCCAAACACATACTTTATCTTATTCAACAGTGAATTGCTATATTAATGATTTATCCACCTTAAAAATTGCATATGTACACAATATTTCGAAAAATATATAAACTAAGAAGGATACTGAAAGGAAAAATTATCTCGTATTTAGTCAAAACAGAAAGAATCGTTTTCAAAATTTTAAGTGTACGTATGTATACTAGTACATATGCTTTCATTTTCTACTTCTTTATATTCGTGTGTTCACTTATTCAACAAAACTTCATTGAGTGCATATGTTAGGAATGTCTGAAAAAGCAAAGTAACATAAGTTAATATGTTGGTTTTTCAGTTGCTGCATGTAATTTAGAATTGATAGAGTATAGTGTATGATCTAATGGTCATATATAAAACATAGTACCCCCCAAATATAAGAATCCACTTTCTGTTTATGACCAAAGTGCTTATCTCCAGATATTTCTTATCTCCAGAAATATGACAATATCTAGAAGGCAGAAGCCAGAAATCCACTATATGTTATGTTGAGATTAAATTTTCTACTGAAGGGAATAAAAAAAAAAATCACCAAAATGTTTTAAGTAGAGATCAGATACATGTATTAAAGATATCGATCTGCAGGAGACTCAGAACTAGGAAGATTGGGCAAAAAGGAGGACACGGTAACCAATTGGAAGTCTCTGAGCAAGGGATGGAAATCATTTATGATGATTTCAAGAGTTCTTTCTTGGTAAACTGGTTAATGTAGGAAAAAGAGAATGTGAAAAAGACATTAACCAGATGATAAATGCAGTTTTAGAGATTTTTAATTTGGTGGGCATATGGGCTTATTTAATTCGATTTTGCTAGTAAATATTTTAATATATAAATTTTATCTAAGGGGAGAGAAGACTTAGACTGGAGACAAGCACTTCGGTCCTGAACGAAACGTCGATTCTTCTATTTGGGGGTACTATGTTTTATATATGACCGTTTGATCACCCCTTTAATTTTATATGAAGGTAAATATTTATATTTGTTTTGCCAATATCATGTTGTGGATTTTGTACTTATGTTCTTGAGTAACATGTTTTTTAATGTTTCTCTTCTGTGTTTTTAGTATTATGCCTACATAATGTTATCATTAAAATATGTTTGCATTATGAAGGTTGAGAAATTATTATTTCTTTTTCTCTTTCTGCAATGATTATGTTAAAAATTGAAATTAACACCATCTCAGTCAGGTGTTACTTTGTGGGAAGATGTTTAATACATTCAACCTCTCTGATGATTTAAGGACTACTCCAGTTACACACACACACATATATATATATATACACACACACATGTATAATTGTAATATACAGTTATAGGTTATATATAGCTTGTTAATTACAAACATTGCTTTTTCAATTAAAATATCTATTTCATCTAAAATTAATTACCTAGTATGCAATTGTTTACAATCTTTTTTACCTTTTTGATCTCCGAAACATCTGTAGTTCTCTTTCCATTCTTTATATTGTTTATTTCAATTAGGTCAACAATATATTTTATAAGCCAAACCATGAAACTTTTGAGAATGACAGGAGATGCTATTACTTAAACCACAATGACAGGTGTAACCTTGGAGAATCACATCAAGATGGGACATGTGGACTCCAGGTGAATATCTAATTAGTTTCATAATCTTGTTATTTGCAGTGCTATTTCTTTTTTTTTTTTTTCACTTTTCTTTTAACTTAGCCACTCTTGTGGTTGTGCCATGCAAAATATATTTTAATAAAAAATAAAATCAGACATAGCTTTTAAAATTAAATAATTAATGCTATTGATATTTTTACAGACAGCCAGTGCTAAATACTGAGTGCTTAATGACATTACATGTAACTCCTATGGGATAATAAATGAATGAAATTTATATTATAATTGATGAGAAATGAATAAGTGAATAGCACTCACTGAGGATTTATTATATGTGGATCTCATATAATCATCATTAAAATCTGTGTGTCCTCACTCAGAAGATGGAAAATCTGAAGCTTATTCTTCAAATACATAACTGAGGAGTGGTAGAACTATGATCTCGACTCAGGTCTTTCTGAAATTGTCTACCTCATAGTTCCCATACAGTATTTTAAAAAATCCCCTAAATAAGTACATAATCACTTTATACTCAAAAAGCTTTTTGAAATATAATTAACTATGAACCTTATCTTTTTAATATTAAAAAACTGGCTTGCTTATATTATGAACATTAGTGAAATACTTATTCATTGAAAAATTTGACTTTATCTATTCATACTAAGATATTTAAATGCCTAGGAATTTTCCCATTAATGTTTGAGAACTTTTCAATCACTCATGTATTCAACTAAACCCTTGTATGAATCACATTTTACTGACAGTTCTAGGTACTGTTCTGCTTGCTAGACATAAGAGAGACAGCTCTGGCTTTCAAGGAGCTATAATTCCAGTGCGAGAGCATGAAATAATGAAGTAAGCAAACATAATGAAATTTAAGTTGGTAATTAGTCTTAAGAATAAAAATGAAATAATATGAAGACATAAAAAGTGACCAACACGGATGTGATAATAGATCAGATCTGACTGAAGCAATGAATAAAGTCATGTGAAATTCTGCATGTAGCATTTTGGGCCAGGGGATAAGAATGGGCAAAGCCTTCCTTGTTAAGGGTAAAACAGACAAGTGTTTTTAGTTTGGCTGCAAAAAGGGTAGTGAGCAAGAAGAGTGGCAAGAGGATAAATTTAAAGAAGATATCCCACTTGAAATAAAATGTTAAACATTTTCTGTTTGTTTATTACTGAGAACTATGCACAGTATACAGTTGACCCTTGAACCACACAGGTTTAATTGCCTGGGTTCACTTATACATGGATTTTTTCAATATATATACTAAAGATATATTCTCTTTCTTATGATTTTCTTAATAACATCTTTTCTCTAGTTTACTTTATTGTAAGAATACAACATATAATACATATCATATACAAAATATGTGTTAATCCACTGTTTGTATTATCGGTAAGGCTTCCTTCCAGTCAATAGTAGGGTATTGGTAGTTAAGTTTTTGGGGAGTCAAATTTTATACACAGATTTTTGACTGCATGGGGGGTCATGCCCCTAATCCCTGCATTGTTCAAGGGTCAAACATACTCCTCGCCATCTCTGACCACTTGTTATCCTTGATATTCACGATACCTTTGGCATCTCTGGTACTCTGAAAGGAGCAAAATATACTTGGTAGTAAGAGGCTGTGTCCTTTTGGGAACAGAAGCTGAAGAGAGATTGAAAGTCGAAGGATACTTAGTAGGGGCACATCTCAAACTGAGGGTTGGTAATGACCTTGTGGTATGCCAATTTCTCTAGGCTAAACTAGACTCCCAAGAATTCCTTTTTAGTATGAGTCTGGATGGGAGAGAAAAGACAGTCCAAAAGAAATTCTCCTGCAACCTTTTGAAGAAGAAAGGAAAGCGACAGTCATTTTATATGGCGTGAACACACACACACACACACACACACACACACACACACGTGTGCATACACACACACACACACATTTTCTCCCAGTTGTTCAATCTTAGATGAATTTAGGTGAATTTTATAGGTGTAATTAAAGTTTGTAATCAATTGACTTCAATTTAATAGGTTATCTTGGGTAGACATGACTTAATCAGTTGTTAGTCCTGTAAAAAAGGACATAAGTCTTCCCTGAGAGTTGATGATTAATGGGCAACAGGCACCATCCCTTGTTTATAGGGTTTCAATCAGCTTGTGATTCTTCCTTCTCGATTGCCTGTTCTGTGAACTTCAGACATGTTTGGCCAGCCCCCACAATTAGATAGGCCAATTCTTTGTAATAATCCGTATATCCACATTTCTCCTGCTGGTTCTTTTCCTCTGGGTGAACCCTGATAGATATAAGGAGTACCCTTCAAAGGCATTCAGCAATGGAGACACCAAAAAAACACATAGAAATATCTATTAATTTTAAACACTCACCAGATCCAGAAAGCCCGAAGTTAGGTCATGGAATTACCAGTAAATACTTTCCATTCTCTCTACCTCTTCTCCCTTCCTCAGTGCAAACTTGTTGAGGTCAGAATTTTTTTAATGGAAATCTAGATGAGCCTTCTTTTTATGGTTTGTAATTTGTTTCATTTTCAAGGGCTATACCCAAAAGTCCAGATACATGAGGTATTAGTTTTGTATGGCTGCTGTAACAAATTACTACAATCTTACTGACTTAAAAGAACACAAATTTATTACTTTACATGTCTGTAGATGGGAAGTAGGACACGACTCTTACTGGGTAAAATCAAAGTAACAGCAGAAATCTGTTCCTTTCTGGAGGCTCTAGGAAGAATTGGTTTCCTTGCCTTTTACAGCCTGTAGAAGCTGTTGCATTCCTTGGCTCAGGAACCCCTTTCTTCATCTCCAAAGCCAGAAGTTGTGGGTAGAGTCCTTCTCACATGACATCACCTTGACTTTCTCTTATGCTTCCTCCTCCATTTTTAAGGCTCCTGTTATTACATTAGAGTCACTCAGATAATCCAGGATAATTTCTTATTTTAAAGACAACTGATTAGCAACCTTTATTACATCTGCAAACTAAATTTCTTTTGTTATGTAACATAACATAGTCACTGATGGTGAGGATTTGAACTTTGACAACTTTGTCAGTGGAAAGAAGTTGGGTAATTACTTTGCCTACCATATAAGTTCCTCGCTTACTTGGATCTTGAATAACTAAACATTCTGCACTTCTTTCCATCCCTTGATAAGACATAACTTTACTGAGACGAATGAATCCCAACTGACAGAATCGCTTGTGTAATAAATTATAGAGATAGCAAAACGAATTTGTCAACTAACTGGCAGTTGGATCTATGTCCAAAAATAGATTTTTTTTTTGTTTTATGTCTTAACATAAGTTGCCATTTTCATCTGGCATTCACTTTTTTACGTGAAAGGCATTATCATTAGAGTTTAGTATAAATATAATTTTTTTCTATAGCTCTAAATTGTATCTTGTATTTCTGTACATGGATTTTTTAATATAATGCTAAAAGGTAGCTTTTAATGTGAAGAGAAAAATAGGCAGTTGGCCTGATATTCAAAGCTATTTCAAAAAAACATTTGCTTAAAAATGTTAAAAAATGGAGGTCATTATACAAAATTGACTCTAATGGCTTCCCAGTCAAAGAGAGATAATTAGGTGCTTCCCTGAAGAAAGTGGTATATTAGAATATTAATCTCCATGGAATTGGTAACCTTTCTGAATTTCAGTGATTTTTCAGTTCTTATATTTGATTATACAATATGAAAATCTCCAAATATATCAGCAAAACCACAGGTCCT
>NW_011888839.1:10821967-10870590 GCF_000151845.1 Pteropus vampyrus | reverse complement strand
CTTCATCTCCAAAGCCAGAAGTTGTGGGTAGAGTCCTTCTCACATGACATCACCTTGACTTTCTCTTATGCTTCCTCCTCCATTTTTAAGGCTCCTGTTATTACATTAGAGTCACTCAGATAATCCAGGATAATTTCTTATTTTAAAGACAACTGATTAGCAACCTTTATTACATCTGCAAACTAAATTTCTTTTGTTATGTAACATAACATAGTCACTGATGGTGAGGATTTGAACTTTGACAACTTTGTCAGTGGAAAGAAGTTGGGTAATTACTTTGCCTACCATATAAGTTCCTTGCTTACTTGGATCTTGAATAACTAAACATTCTGCACTTCTTTCCATCCCTTGATAAGACATAACTTTACTGAGACGAATGAATCCCAACTGACAGAATCGCTTGTGTAATAAATTATAGAGATAGCAAAACGAATTTGTCAACTAACTGGCAGTTGGATCTATGTCCAAAAATAGATTTTTTTTTTGTTTTATGTCTTAACATAAGTTGCCATTTTCATCTGGCATTCACTTTTTTACATGAAAGGCATTATCATTAGAGTTTAGTATAAATATAATTTTTTTCTATAGCTCTAAATTGTATCTTGTATTTCTGTACATGGATTTTTTAATATAATGCTAAAAGGTAGCTTTTAATGTGAAGAGAAAAATAGGCAGTTGGCCTGATATTCAAAGCTATTTCAAAAAAACATTTGCTTAAAAATGTTAAAAAATGGAGGTCATTATACAAAATTGACTCTAATGGCTTCCCAGTCAAAGAGAGATAATTAGGTGCTTCCCTGAAGAAAGTGGTATATTAGAATATTAATCTCCATGGAATTGGTAACCTTTCTGAATTTCAGTGATTTTTCAGTTCTTATATTTGATTATACAATATGAAAATCTCCAAATATATCAGCAAAACCACAGGTCCTCCGGACAGCTGCTGGAACAGCCAAGCAGAGGGAGGAAAAAGAATTAAAAAAACAACAACAAAAAAACCCCTCAGTCTTGATTTTACTATCAAGATTTTAAGGCAGTTTTTAAAGCATGAGAACTTTCTTGCACATTTCAACAGTACAAGTCAAAAACTATGATTAAAAAGGAAGTGGCTTAAAATAGGGGCAAGTAGGAATGAAGAGAGAAATGTGAGGACAGGTAGTACATTAGTGCCACATATGAAATATTAGTTCAGAAAAGAAAGGGATCAATTAGCTTAAAAGTTTTAAAACCATTTTGGCATGGTTTTAAAGACAAAAGAAAAATCATCCTGCAGAAATGCAGTTCATTGTTGAGAGGAGATGAGCAATGAACAATGAATTCCATCAGTTTTGTAGGCAACATTCCTTCTTCATACAGTACTATCCATTATTAATGAGTACTATTTTTGAGTGTGAAAGAACTGTTTGAAAAACATTAACATAGTCTATTGGATGTGATTGACGTTGTCATTCCTTTCATTTTGCTGTTGGCAAGAGGCATCCCTGTAGACTTATGTGCATCTGGACATTACTAATATTCTCCTTGTTATGTACTCTGGGCAGCTATGATATGGAAATTTTCAGCATTGTATTTTATGGTTTATTTTTCAGCTTTTACAAGGTAAGTGAGCCTTTTTGTAGCAATGATCAATCAGAAAAATTATATTTTCTAATATGACATTTCTTCAAAACTTAAAAAGAATTTATCCAAATTCTGGAGAGGTACTAGCCATCTGCTAGCCAGGCGGTTATTTATATCTATGTCTATTCATGATATTTCTTTTTTACCCTCTGGTTTTAAAAGCTGATTACATTTTTAATTGTCCTGTTGTAAAAACAAAACAAAACAAAACAAAACAAAACAAAACAAAACAAAACCTGTAACTACTGTCTACCTGCTGTTCAGTAACACCACAGCATTGACTAACTCACCCACATAATACCTTTTAATCAGCAAAATTAAAGGTAACAAAGTCAAGGATTAGAGGAGTAATGAATCCAAAAAAAAAAAATTAAGCACTACATCCTCTTGACTTTTAAATATGTATGTAACTACAATTCTTTTTCCTCTGAGCTGCCCTCCTTCTCCCTCCTCATAGCCCATATTACACCCACACAGAGATCAGTGTTCCTGAGCTGCTGACTTACTTCATATGAGCATATCACATGTTGATCCGTTTCTCTCTACATTAATAGCCTATCAGTGAAGTGAGGACTAAAACATTTTCAGTCAGCTAATGCTGAGAGTCATTAACAGATGTAGGTGCAGCACAATGGCCTCCATTCTTTTTTTTTATTATTATTATTCTACTGCCAGTCGTGTCAAAAGTTTCAAGTATTCTAAAAATTAATCTTAAAAAGGACTCCCAATATCAATACATGTAACATACACACACACATAAAGGAAGTGGGTAGGAGATTCCATTTTAAAAGTAACATGGAACTGTTCCGTTTCAGGACTTTGTGCCTTGGAGGCAGATAAGCTCTTATAAGGCTGACATGAAACAGGATTCCCAAAGAAAGGCATTATAATTATATGGTTTTCTTAAAATAATATTACTTTAGAATATTTTCACTTCATAGACTGTCTAGAGTTATTAGCATTTTATGGAACACATTTTGGGAAATTCTAATTTAATTGCATCTCCTTATTAAGCATACTATTATACTAATAGGACTTTCTCTAGGGGAAAAGAAAAAAATACTTTTTACTATTTCTATACACAGTTTAGTATGGTGACTAAAAGTGGGCTGGTTCTGGAGTCCTACTTCCTGAGTTCAAATACCAGCTCCAAAAATTACTAGTTGTAAAACCTCGGGCAGGTCTTCTACCCTATCTTTGACTCAATTTTCTCTATAGCAAAATAAGGAAAAATAATAGTACCTTAGACATGAAATAATGTGCATAATATGGTAGGCTATCCTAATTGCTATTCACTTTCCCAAAACCTTTGCATCTAAGATATATCATCTCTCATATCAAGATGATGTGCTATGGTTATATTATATGGTACAATTTGTGTTATCCAGGATGTCCTAGATATTAGAACTTTCCAAGCATTATTGCTATAATGAGTCTCAAAATTGACCATCACATTTCATACACTCTTGTCTTCAGTAATTAAGTAGGTAGTTTTATGAATTAGCGCAGCAAGCCTGCATGCTACGATAATCAATACATTTTTACTGCAGTCTCCAGGAGATAGTTGCTCTTTCTCCATTGTTAGTAAAAGCATATGTTAGTCTAACGTTAAAAAGTTCAAGCCCATCAGGAATGTTAAGCAGAAAGCCCTTTAAAATCTATTTAAATCCTATTGTGATGGCATCAAATTATTCAATACATTTTTATTGCATACCTATCATTATCAGTCACTGTTTCAATCAGAAAAAAATTACATGAACACATACATGAACCAAGCAAATTAAAGAGAGCAAAAGGTAAAAACATGAAAACCAAATGAGTGATGTGATAGAGAATGACAGAGGTGTGAAGAATTTCAGTTTGGAAAGCCAGGAAAAACAACTCTGCAAAAGAAGCTCTTGACCTGGAATATCAGTGAAAAAAGAACCAAACATGCAAAGAGGTGTCATCGAGAAAGAGGTTGTCACAGCAGGAATGTACTTGGTGTCTGAGCCACTGAGGCTGGATCATGAGAAGATAGGGCAAGAAGGCTGGAAGATGAGATTGAAAAGAAATGATAGCATTTCTATTTAAAAAGAAAACAAAACAAACAAATGAACAAAAAACTCTTTAGAGAACAGACTGAAAGGAGGTTTAAGGGTAGAGAATAGAAGCACTCAAATCACTTTGGCAGTTAATACACTGATGATTGCCAGAGAGTAATGTGAGTTGGACTAGGATGCAAGCAAGGGAAAAACAATGAAATATCAGATTTGGCATATATTTTAGAAGCAAAGTTGACAGGATTTGTGGGTTAATATACAGGAGATGAAATGGAAGGAAGGAACCAGAAATGAGGCCCACATTTGAGCTTGTGGAGCAGTTGAATAGTAATACAATTCCCTGGCATCAATAAGATTTGAGGAGTGGTGAACATAAATTCAGCATTCTGTTTTTTTCACAGTAATTTTATATGTTTACTAGGCATTCCAGTGGAGAAGTGAGGTTGGCAGATAGGTATACCATACAAGCTGGAGCTTGGTAAAGACATCTGAGGTAGAATATCTATACAATGAAACTATTGTAGGCCAGGCACTGTGCTGGTTGCTGGAAATAAAATGGTAAGGAACATTATTACATGGTAGGCAGAATTCTAAAGTGGCCACCAAGATCCCTATTTTTGATGTGTATACCTTGTATAATCACCTCTTGAGTATGGGTGGCACCTATAAATATGATAGCTATCACCCCCATGGTTAAGTTATGTTTTATGGTATAATATTTTTTAAGGGAGAGTATCTTAGGTAAGCCTGACCTAATTAGAGGGGCTTTAAAAGAGAGTGAACCTTTCTGAAAGAGAGGGAACATGTGAGTTCGATCAAAGCAAGAAAGATTGGAAATGTGAAAAGGCCAACAGAGAGCCACACTTCAAAAACTTGAGAGTAGCTTCTAGAAGCTAAGAGTTGTGCTTGACCAACAGCCACCAAGAAAACAGGGACCTCATTCATTCAATAATAAAGAAATAAATTCTGCCAACAATCTGAGAGAGTTTGGAAGTGGCCTTAGCTGAATCTCTAGATAAGGACATATCCAGCTAACACCTTGATTTCAACCTGTGAGAACCCAACTGTGCTGGTTTTCTGACCCATGGGAAATATGAGATAACATATTTGTGTTTTTTTAAGCTTCTACATTTGTAGTAATTTCTCACACATCAGAAAAATGAATACACTGTATTTTATCTGTTTCATGGAGCCTACAGTTTGATAGAAAAGAGGAAGGATAAGTAGAATGTAAATATCATCAAATTTTCATTTTTAAAAGAAAGTTCTATATATTGCTATGAAGATAAGGGTTCAATAGCATGAGAATGGGGATCTTTTATATGAGAATGGATGAAATGGGTGGATGGCTATTAAAGTCCAAGTAAGAGATTTTAGATTACTGTGGTGGTAAGTGGAGGTTGAGCTGAGACATATTTAAGAGGCATTATGAGGCAATATTGAGAGACTGGAAAAATAAATACAAAAGGAGAAGATGGGCATTCACATTTGGCCAGCCCTTTTTCACAGTACTGGATAATCCCTTAAGTCCAAGTCATTCTGGTGTATCTGGTTCTAGTTATAATAATAGGAAAAACTGAGAAGACCATTTATCAAATTGGTCACTTTTGTTTATATAGTTGCATTATTTATGCCACACTCAAATTACATCCTGTCGCCATTATGTTATATCCTTGTTCAGTGATATACAGCATAGGGTAAGGCATAAATATAATAGTAATGAGGCCTAAGCACTTCTGTAAGCAATTTAAACATATTACTGTATTATTGCTAGACTCTAATGATGCCCACCTAGCTGAATGGCCCATTCAAATTACAACACAAATTTTTTTAGGAACTTTATTTATTTATTTATTTATTCATTCATTCATTCATTCATTTATTTATTTATTTA
The DNA here is from genome assembly GCF_000151845.1 of Pteropus vampyrus. Classification (NCBI taxonomy): domain Eukaryota; kingdom Metazoa; phylum Chordata; class Mammalia; order Chiroptera; family Pteropodidae; genus Pteropus; species Pteropus vampyrus. The sequence goes on along the minus strand of NW_011888839.1, from coordinate 10,865,034 downwards.
TTTTATTTGGTTTTCAATTACAATTGACATACAATATTATATCAGGTGCACGACAAAGTGATTAGATACTCATTTAACTTATAAAGTGATCACACCAATAAATCTAGTACCTATCTGACACCATATATATTTATTACAAAATTATTGACTATATTCATTATGCTATACTTTACATCCCCATGACTATTTTGTAACTACCAATTTGTCTTTCTTAATCTTTTCTCTTTTTCACTCACTCCCGCAACCTCCCTCCCATCTGGCAATCATCAGAATGTTCTCTCTATCTATGAGTTTTTTTTCTGTTTTGTTTGTTTATCTGTTTTGTTCTTTAGATTCTACATGGCAGTGAAATCATATGACATTTGTCTTTGTCTTACTCCACTTCAAGACATTAGGCTCTAGGTCCATTCATGCTGCAGATGCAAGATTTCATTATTTTTTATGGCTGAGTAATATTCTACCATATGCAGTGTGGGACTAGCCTATTCCATGTCTCAGCCCCTTACTAGTCTCAAAGTCACTTCTTTTGTGTGACTTTAGTTGTAAGACTTCTATTCAGCTAGACTTCAGGCAATGTTTAATGATGGTTGTTCTTTATTTTTTAGTTGTAATTTTGATGTGATAATGAAAGGAAACAAGCACAGCATCTACCTACTCTGCCATCTTGACCGCAATCCAGAACTTAACTTTAGATGGTTAAATTGTAACACGGTTAATAACAACTGTTAGAATCAACTTTCTCAATACTCATATCACAGGTTATCAATTTTGTATGTATATCTTGTTTAATCTATTGATCCACTAAATTTATGAATTCAAGCAATTCAACAAAAATTATATAGATTATTTATGATCTTATTTGTGTTATAAGTGAGATCCTCTTTGTTGGTCCTCACATGTGAAAGTCAATTTAGCTGTCCACAGATGTGACATAAACATCATAGGAATGTAAATATAGGATGAGGAATATAGTCAATAATATTGTAATAACTATGAATGGTGTCAGATGGGTACTAGATTTATCAGAATGATGACTTGGTAAGTTATACAAATGTATAATCACTATTTTGTGCACCTGAAAATAATATAATATTATACGTCAACTGTAATTGAAAACTTTAAAAAAATAGTTTAAAAATTGTGGGATAATCTTTTCCCTCAAAGATTTATAAATGTTACTTATTATCTATTGTCTTCTGGCAGTTAGTATTGCAAGGATATCTGAGTCCAGGTTGATTTTAGTTTCATTGCAAATAGTATGATTTTGTTTTGTTTTGCCATTATTGTTTTATTTGATTCTATTTTTTACTAAATGGGAGAAAAATAGTTTTTCTTTTATATTCATTCCCTGGTTTCTAAAATTTTATTAATATTGTTGAGTTTACTATTTGTGTTGATTTTTCCCATAATATGGTATTCTTTCAATCTGTATATTTTAGACTTTTTCAACTCTGGAAAATTGTCTTCATTTCTGTCTTTCTTGTTCTTATTAAAATTATTATATCAGATAACTTTTCATTCTTTCTTCTACTTCCTTTTCATTATTTGAGAGATTGATTTTATGATTTTTCATCAAAATTGCTGATGTTGTGCCAATTTTGCTTTTTGTTGGCTTGCACAATAAATATTACACTATTTTACTTAATTTTTTGTTGTACACATCAAGTTTTCTATTATTTCTGTTTTCAAAGAACTTGTTATATGCTCCAATTTCTCAGATGTAATCTGAGAAATATTTTTGACACCAAGAAAGCTTTCAAATTTTTCTTTTGATTTCTGAAAAAATTTTTTATAAGATGTGTTAATTCTTTAAATATCAAAACAATATTGCCTTCCAGTTGATGTTGTATTTTTTTTTAATTGGGTACTTACAAATGAGGAAAATGGTTGTAACAAAAGGCAGATGTTCCAGAAGTGACATTGGCAAAAATACATTACAGAAACTCTCAGAGATATTTTAGGACAATATTGAAAGTGAAAAGATAAAATATCATTAACTAACCCAAACTTAAGTGGACTAAGACAATTGGCCAATACATAGAAAAGATTTTCACTCCATAAGTTAAATGTTAATGAAGAAGGCAAGCATATTTCAAAACACTGATTTTTTTACTAAGAAATAACAGGTTAGGACATGGTTCCATAGTGTAGCAGTTAGCACGTCTGCTTTACATGCAGAAGGTCCTGGGTTCACACCTGGGTGGAGCCATGGTCCATGGTGTATGGCCATGCCACCCTGAAGAAGCCCAATGTCTAATCTCAGAAGCTAAGCAGGGTCAGGCCTGGTTAGCACTTGGATGGGAGGCCACCCAAGAAGATCAGATGCTGTAGGCATAAATAATAATAAATAAAAAAAAGAAAATAATAGTTTAACTTTTAATATTTCTAACATTTTAATTATAGTGTATGGAATAATAGTTTTACTATTTTTTCATTTCCCTATACATTTATAGCTGCCAGTAAAGAATTTTTACTATTTTCACAAATGCTTTTAAAAGTCACAGAACAATTAAAATTTTCTTATTATTAAAAACATCAGCTTGTTTGGTCATTATTGCTATCCTGTATTATCCTACGAAGTGAAGACTTCCTGTTTTACTTCTATGTAATCACATTCATACAAGTCCTATATAACATCATTTACATTTACTTAATATATTGATTTTTGAGCATGGAGAAAAGATTAGCAAGAAGAGAACAACAATTATTATTATCAAATAGGAAAATAATTTCTCATTGAATTAGTAATTTACTATGTTTTCTGAATGTTTGAAATAAATAAATATAAATATTATACTATTTACACTTTAAATTATGTGATTTGGAGGAGAGGGGTCATTTTTCTTTAGGGCACAAAATATACCAAGCATTCTATTTCTTAAGGCTTAAAAAAACTAAAATCTAACAATCACAGCCAGCTTAGTGACCTGTAGTTATGTATCCACTGACCCAGGTCTTAAAAAGCTGTTACCCTTTCACTCTTTACATTGGTCAGTGGTAGAAATATAAAATAATTTCCCACTTTTTCTGAGGATAAAACAACAACAACAACAACAACAAAAACAAAAGACTGATGTATTTTCTTTCTTTTTCTCTTAGCTAATAAAAAATTACGTACTAACCAAATCAAGGCTTAATCTATCCTTCTCATAAAAGAAATATGATTGCATTCAATGACGATACACCTGAAAGAGGAAATTGAACTTTCTCATTTGCTCACTTTCTGCTCAGAGCAATCCTCACCTTTTTTTCTTCATTCATTAGATCACTATCTACCCACCTTAGGATATCAGGTGAATTATTTCTTAACTGGCAAAGAAACAGCAGTTTAAAAGGAAATGTTTATTATGTTGATTTATCAACATCATGATATAAGAGATATGAAATAAATATGAATGCTATCTAGCATTGTAGCCCTAAAAGAGATGCAAGTTATTTGCATATACACAAGTAAAGCTCATAACCAGGGAAGGTTTCCACAGATCCTTTATATGACAGTAAAAAAATATACTCTCAGTCTCTGCCACCAATAATTCAATATGAATTCTTCTTTCAGGTACAACTATCATCTAGGAAATTTGCTTAAATAACATTAACAACAAAGACTGTCGTTTATTTTATTATTCTATACCTGGCCTGGCTAGATAAGAGCAGAAAGATAATTAAGTCAGTGATGAGTTGCAGGTGCACTGCCATTTCAGCTATTAAGAAATACACAGAATATTATAGTAGGGAGACATGGTGGTGTAACAGACATCACTTTAACTTCTTTTCAGGCTCTATCTGATCTGAGTGATAAACATTTATTCTTCAGTACTGAAGTCTGGGCAATTATATGTTTGACAGATAGTGTTAGAAAACAAGACCACAGACCCAAAATGGAATCCTTTATGCTAATCCTCACACCATCAAACCAAGACTTAATATTTGACTTGATTATGGTTTTGGCTTTCCCAGAAATGAAATCTTAAACCAGTCATTTAGGAATTACCTGGTCAGTACTAGTGAGGTAATCTGCCTGATAGGCTCTTGTCGTCCCCTTTTAGGTAACTGACTGACCTTCCTAAAACCAAGACACTTTTTGGTAATGTAACTACTATAGTTTTTTATTTTGTTTAGCTCCTCGGAGCTCCTTTGCATCTGCTTAAAGTTCTACTGCCTGATTCATGAATCATTGAATAAAGTCAAAGGTTTTTAGCAACCAAATTATTTTGAAACATTAACCACTCTAGTGAATAAACTTGAGCATATAACATGAAAATTTCTGGATATTTTTTGCAAATAATGTCCTAGAATATTACTGCACTGAAAGGCATAAATATTTTAAGAACAAATATCTTTGACTTTACTTCTAGTTAAGACAGAGTAATCTGTGTCTGACTATAAGTATAGACAAAGTATACAAAGCAGCAGTTCCCAGGCATTGAATAACAGAAATAGGCAGAACCCTGGAGAGAAGGGTAATCCATTTGGTGAGAGCCACAATTATCATAGGTTTTCACTTGCAAACATTTTCTGAATTTCCATGCAAGGAGATGATGTCCAAATGGTAAGCAGTTTTTTCTGGACTGAGAGTAAGAGACAAGTGACTATAATGGCTGGAATTTTCAAGGAAGGATGTTGGGCAGGGGGAAGACTCATGTTAGGTGGGTAGAAATACCCGAGAAGGCTTTGTAGGGAATCTCTAAGTCTTTAGCTAAAGATGAGGATATGAATGTGTACAACAGGACTCTGTAAAGGCTTACAAGGAGGGTCTGCTTACAAACAAATAGCTAAATAGAAATTCCAGTAGGAGTGGAGGGCACTCACTGAGCATCTCAGACACTTGGTTGAAACTCCAGAGAGGCAACACTTTAGGAATAACCATACTTTATAGTATATGACCTAAAACTAAAGAAAAAAAATCAAATCAAAATAAATTCATCACACAGAAAAAGCCAAAAAACAAAACAAAAAACAAACAAACAAAAAACTGAAAAAAACAATCAAGAGAATTTTTCCAATAATATAATCTCTTGCCAGAACAAAGCCCAACATAATGGCTCATCTACAATGTTTAATAGACAATTTAAAATGTACTAGAAACGTAAAGAAGTAGGAAGTAATGTTGGTGAAAATGGTGGAGTAAGCAGCTCCAAGCCGGCCATCATCCTTGCACAGAAACTTTAAAAAAATCAAGCAAAGACTGACAGAATCAACTTTATTAGAACTCTGAAAACAGTCAAAGGTTTACAGCAACCAAGCAAATGTTGATTCAAGGAAAGCAACTCAGAGTAGTAAAGCTTTGTGATGTTTTCTATTTGCCTTTGTCCCACCCCCTCCCAAGTGCCACAACTATTCTGAAGGGAGTGGGAGTAAACCTTATTTGCAAAGAATTGTGTTTGTCATTTCTAACCTATCTGCTGAGAGACTGATGCAAAGTGCTTGTTTTTGTTCTGCATAACTAGAAACTTACTCAAGGTGAGTAAATTGCATTCCTGAAAAATCATCGTAAGGTAAAAGGACAACCTACAGCAACCTGAATCAAAAGATTATATCTCTCAGGCATAACAAAGATCATTAAAAGCCTAGGAAGAACCAAGAGAGAGTTTCTTTTGAAAATCAGGGCATTAAAAAGTGTCCGTGTATACTGGGGAGTTCAGAAAGACACATACATGTCCCTACAGCTTACTCAGAAAAAAATCTGAGAAGACCCTAAACATTCAACTTCTGGGTGACCTATAGGTACTGTGCAAGCAGAAAATGAAAGCGATGGCAAAGGTGTTAATGTCTTGGCCAAGTGATGAAGGAGAGCCTCAGCACAAAACCAATGTGTAAAGAAGAGAGGAATGGGTTGTTTTTTTTTCTCCTTCTTCTTAAATAATTAACAATTTAGTAAAAATAAGTATAACATCTCATTTTCTAAATCGGCTTTGTTTCTAGTGAAGTTAAATATCTTCTATGAATTTCACTCATATTTTTCCCTCTGAACTACTCTTCTTATGCTGTTTGCACCATAAAGAAAAATTATTTAATACTGTTAAAGATACGGATAAAGTACTATGCATTTAATTTAATGAAAATTAAACTGTCTTAAGTATTTTGGAAAATATAGAGTTAAAAAGAATTGCATCTATTGACTCAAACTCAGACATAATTATGTGAAAGAATTTCTTTATAAAAATGGTATCATCAGGAGAGAAAAAACCAAAACAATAAATTCCATATATTTAAAAAAACTGACTTTATTACACATATACTTTTTGTTTTCAAGGAAATTTTATGTTTATAGGAGAACTTCAGGGACATTTATTCTAGGCAGATGCTAAATGTCTCAACTTAGCATTCTGAAAATGAGAGGGAAAAAGAAATGTATGTGAGAGAAAAGTGTTGAGCCTCGTGAGGTCGAAGGGATTGTGACAAACAGTGCGGTCCAAGGAATGATTGCAAAGTTCTTGTAACTGCATCTCTATTGCTGTCATATTAACATATTTCTAAAGAATGTTCTCTTCTTTTAAATAGGATGTGTTAACATTATATAGATTATTCAGTAAAAATGAAATACCAAACAGAGCACCGAGTTAATAAAAAATTAGGTCAAACTACAAAAATAGATGATTAAGATTTTCTTTTAATCGTCTCTAGATGTGATTAAACTATGCTGAATATAGATTGTCGCATATAATTTGACAGCCTTCTGAGTTAAAAGCAAATGTGTGAGATCCAATTGGAAGTAACAGGAAAAAGGAGGCATGTTGTTAGTGTATTAAATTTCCATAGCAGGTGTATGCAATGAGGCCAATGGCAAAACCAGACATGATTGGCCTACTAAAGTAAAGATTCTGTTGCTAGAATTCACTTCCTGGTAATGATAGGAAAAGTAAGACCCTCATTGCAATTAAGAAATCATAGATTCCTCTGTCCACTGGATCTGAAATAATTAAGAGATGAAGTAGTCATATTTTCTGCCTCACTTATTCAAATTCACTGTATTTCATTTCATTTTTTAATTACTAATGGCATGCTAATTCCAAATTATTTTCAAGCTTACATTCTCTGTCACTATAACTGAATTTCTTATTAAATAAGTATATAGACATACAATGTCATTAATAAATGTTTATTAATAGATAAATCTGAACAATAGATAAATCTGAACAATCTGTTAACTATTCATTTATAAAAACCCTTCTGTTGGTCATTTACAAATACATAGTTGCACAGTTTCTAATTTCCCTCTACTATCCCTTGGTCTTCTGCTCATTTTCTTCCATTCAGTAAACATGATCTTGCAGCTACTGGGACAGAGTTTTGAGAAAGTCTGTGAATTCAAAAATAAAAGAAGAGAACAAACTCTAAAATTAGGAGAGATATGGAAGCAGATCATAAAGTAGCAATTTTATGATGCATCAGACTATCTATAGGTGGTCCCTCTACCTCTAATGTTGTCTCCTTTCATTGTCTGGAAAATTGCCTTTCATTTTGTCATCTTCCTTATATTTTACAAATTTTAAATTAAAAGATAAAGAAAATGTGGAACATATATACAATGGACTATTACTCAGCTATTAAAAAATGAAATTGTACAATTTGCAACGACAAGGACCTAGAAGGTATAATGATAAGTGAAATAAGTCAAAGACAGATACCATATGATTCCGCTTATATGTGGAATCTAAAGAACAAAATAAATGAACAAACAAAATGGAAACAGATTCACAGATACAGAGAACTGGTGATTGCCAGATTTGGGGGTACTTGGGGGACTGGGAGAAAAATGCGAAGGGATTAAGAAGTACAAATTGGTAGTTACAAAATAGTTACAGGGATGTAAAGTAGGGAATGCATAGGGAATATGGTCAATAATAATGTAATAACTATGTATAGTGATAGGTGGGTACTAGACTAATTGAGGGATAGCTTAATAAATTTTATAAATGTCTAACCACTATGCTGTACACCTGAAACTAATATAAAATAATACTGAATGTCAACTCTAATTGAAAAATAAAAATTAAAAAAGGTCAATTTTGAATAAGCTAATCAATTCCTTAAAAACCCTAAGGGTCAAGGAAATATAATTGCATATTTGCACACATTAGTTTGATAAAATGGCTTTATTTCTTAATGCCTAAATAGCTCAGTTAAAATCATAGTTGACTGGAAATTTAATATAAAGCAATTAAACAAACAAGCAAACATTCTATAATAAAAATGAATAAAATTTCTGAACGTGAGTGTACTTTTTAAACCTAATAGTAATTGTGGAAATAAATTCATAAAATTGATTGTGTACATTAAATGTAAAATTACCTTTATGCCAGCATAAGTAATTAAATGCAAATCACAAACTAGAAAGTAGTAAAATAAATGTGACAAATTTTAATAGTCTTAATATTTACAGACAGTATTCAAATTATTAGAAAAAAGTTAAAAATTTGGTAGATATAAGGACAAAAAATATAAATTAGCCTGAAAGGTAAACAAAAGTACCCAATGAATATACAGAAGCTATTTAGATTTGATTGCAAATAGTATCAGGTATTTATTTCACCAACTAAATTAGTAATTTCCAAACGATAATATTCAAGGCTGGTGAGTTTGTAGATATGACACTTTCATAGTGTGATTGTGAGAGTAGAAATAGTTGTAAACATTGTGCAAAGCAGTGCAGTAAGATGTTTCAAGATATTTTCACTTCTGTCTTTTTACCTAATAATTCCATTTCTTGGTGTCTATATTAAGGACATAACCAAAATATGAAAAAAAAATGTCCATTATAATAAATAGTAAAACAGTAGATATAATTAAATTCTAGCAATAAGGAAATACTTGATTTGTAGCATATCTATGAATAAATTACAATATAATCATTAAAATTATGTTCATCAGATATTTCTAGGAAGAATTGTTTAAGCTATAATATTAAGTGATAATAAAGTATTAAAATCTATGAAGTAAATGTATTGAAAAATAATGAAATGAAAACCTGAAATATTAATGGTAATCTCCTTGTCATAAAGTTCACATGCTTTAAAAAAATTCTCCTACATACTTTCAGTATTATCCAAATTTTCTTTACATGTATGTATTAGTTTATATAATATTTTAATATTTATAACAATTGCAAAGAGAAATTATTTAATTTTGGTTAAAACGGTTTCTGCATATACTTATTTGTGCATTTAATTAACAAATATTATATCTACTATATGCAAGGGACTCTTCTATAACTGAAAGTTGATATTGTAAACAAGATATACATAAGTACTGCTTTATAGAGATTATATTCTAGTGTAGTAAGAAAATGAACTGCAGTTTTATTGGAGTACAGAATGGGAAAGAGAATAAATGAAAAAGTGAATGAGAAATGAGGAAATGGAAATATGAACTTCAACTTTTCAATTTTTCAAAGACAGGAGCTGAGAATCACAGTTAGTTTTAAGACATTTATGGGATTAAGAATTTTGTTGTTTTTATATCAGCTGTAATGAAAGCAGTCCAATGGAATAGGAAAAGTGGATAATGCAGGAGAAAGCATTCCAGAGCAAAAATCAAAGGACTTAACTTGATATGAGAAGAGAAATTCTTTCATTGAAATGGTGGAATGACAGGAAATGCAGATATAGATCATACAGAATTTATATCTATAACGTTGGGAAAATAAGAAAATTCAATCGATTCCTTCTTTTTTTTTTTTTTTGGGCAATCAAGAATGATGCAATGACATTGATGAGCAGGGCATGTCAGGATAGGTATTTGAGAGAAAGAATGAATTAATATGGGAAGTTTGAAGAAAGTGAAGAGTTTGTGAAATAGTTTAATTGTCTTGGAAAGTAGAAAGTAAATTTACAATGGGAAATGTAGCAATATCGCTGGGAACTTGATTACAAATTTGAAATATATCCTCTCTGCCTGATTGTAAGACTTTCCTCAAGCAAATTTAGCTGTTATTCAGATGTACATAAGCGTGTTCAAGATTATTGGGATTTATCCAAACTATAGCCTAGTTCTCCATCCAAAATTTATATTAGCAGTAACCCTCATCAATATGAGGGTCATTTACTAAGCAAATGCTTATTTAGTAATATGTGCTTGTAGGAAAAGTCACAAGAAAATGGGGGTGGGGGAGAGGGCAGATGAAACAACGGGTACTTTGGAGAACTTTCTCCAAAAGCAGTGCCTTTTCGACAGTTTTAAAATTCATGTCGGTTGTTAAGAATGTACTGAAAAGACAGTAGCAAAAGCAGGAGTAAAGGAAGAATATGATAAAAGCAGTGCAGAGAGTCTGAAACAGTGCTTTTTTGAATGCCTCACTTCTCCAATTCTTCTCCCTTTACATGTTCTCTTGCCAAGTCTTGCATGCTAGAAATTTTCTCTGCTTATGTTAGACACTGTTTCTCTACTTATGCTAGGCAGAATTCAGGGTAGGAAAATGGATGAGATATCTCAGAAGAAACAGAAAGACATATATGTACTTAATCATATTTGATATTGTAAGCAACCAAATGCAAGAATAAAGGGTATAGAAGTGAAGGAATAATTGAATTTATCTCATAGCAGCAGAAAAAATTACTATTAATGTTAATGTTTCTAAATTTTCTTGATTAAAAATCACCTAAATGATTTCTTTTAAGTAAACAAAACAAAACAAAAGAACATTGTGGAAAGAAAATATCATATGGAATGTATTCATGTATATGAATTGTCAAACGAGATTGTCATAAGAAATGACCACATTACCAGAGTGAAGGACTCTGAATCATGGAACTGAATGAACAACAACAACAACAAAAAACACTTTGGTTAAATTACTTGATAAATACTCATGTTTTTGCACTTATGATTTAGGATAGTGGACATTCAACAGAAACACCTATCTCTCATTTAATCCTATGACTTCCTAATGATTTTATGAAACACCCATTCACAAATCTCTCCCTCCTTCATCTGTGTCAGTTTTTCTCATGTTGCCATAACCTGTCTGACAGTAGAAAGAGAAGGGGCAAAATGAGCACGAGGCAGTGTGCATTCAGAACCTACCCAACTTGAAAACAAGTAAACTCACAGTTCACTAAACTGCCCATGCAACACTGACTCAAAGCACCTGCAAGAGAAGCAGAGGGTATTTTTCAATGATTTAATCATTTAGAAGTATGCTTATGTATGGCATGAACATATTTGCTTTTTTAAAATTTTCTTTTTGAAAATATACTGCCTTTAATTGCAACATCACTCACTTAGCCAACACCGAGATGGGATTTAGAAAGTTTCCCATTGTCTGTTCACTGTTCGAAATTCTTTCCTTTAAGTTTCAACTCATCCTTTCTTTATTCATTCAATGTGTTAGACACAATTGCTAGTGATCCAAAGAGTAATATGTACTCAGTCATGCAGTCTACAGAGGATATTATATTTGATTGCTTCAATTCAAATGGATAAGGAAAAGTGGACAGGAAATCCGAAGCCGAGGAAATAGCATAAAACACAAGCAAATAAACAACAAACAAAGGAAGTGAAATATGAAAGAGCACATTGTATGTGGTTACTCTTAGTTTTTCTGTAGAACTGAGTGGTCTCATATAGGAGAAAAATTAGCAAGATAACCAAAAAATTTTTGTGAAAATGTAAGAAACTACTGGCTGAAATTAAATGGAAAAATAAAGCCATATTTGTCCTTTGTAGAGGCAATTCTGGAGTAACTATAGAAGATGGATTGGAATAAAAGAAGGCTAGAGGTGGAGTTGTCAGAGATGAGACAGAGGTGACTACTGCAATGTCCCGTGGACACCTGAACTAATGTACTGGCAATAAGCATAAAGAAAAGAAGGAGGAACCAACAGGTTCTCTCGATGGAGAACCAACAGGACTTGATAAACAATTGCATATGATGGTTAAAAAGGAGAAGACATCAAGAATGTCCATTTGTTGTCTCAAGCAACTGAATGGTAGTGATACCATTCACTGAGATACATAAAAAGTAATAAGGATCTTTGCCTTTTGAGTCTTTTATAAAAGTACTAGTATTTTTAGGAGAGGTACCACCATAAGCCCTTATCATTTTGTACCTTGCATGTAATTGGTTCCACAGATAGTAAACGCAACCCTGCACAGCACCTAGAACAAGTACCAACTTCAGGATTTTGCCTGAGGCCATCCCTGGGTACAAATAACTTATGTAATTTCCATAATTGGGTTTTAAGGGGTAAAACTCTCTGGATTTATTTATTTATTTCCTTTCAGAAGAGTGCCAATACCTCATGTAATACCAATATACCAGTATTAACAAGATGTATTAAGAGAACAGCCTAAGGATCTTTTTACACATGCAGAGTTGGGGTGATTACAATATCATTTCTCTCATAACTTGGTCAGATACAGCTTCTCTGTGTAGGACTGCATAGCTGTCATGTAGCAAGTTACAGCTGGCCTATTTGAACAAATTACTGAGCAAACATCCTGTGACTATTTCTAACAGAGTGAATATTAGTGTCAGTCTAAATGTCCCCCCTCCCCGCCGCCACACACACACAAACTAAAAGATTTTAAAGTAATCCAGGTTAGATATTGTTTGCAAAGCAAAATGAAAAAACTGTTATTCATGTTTCCCAAATAGAACTGTCTTGACAAAATTTATATGTTACATTCATAGAAATAAGAAGAAAAATGGTCATTCATGAGTATGTGAATTCTCCACAGATATTTATGGCTAAATATATTGATATGATTTATAGCAAAATCTGATATATAATTCTAGAAAAGTATGAAAAGGAAAAAAGTCAACTTGTAGTTCTACTGCTGAATGATCAACTTATTCCTTACCTATGGTGGCAAATTTCGCTAATTTAGTTATTATTTTTTGTTTCCACAGTTTAAATATAATACTACTAGAAATGTTTCTGTTTCTTATGGGCATGATTGCATAATTACTAATGATGATTGCCTCATACTTGCATATAAACATTTGATTTTAATAAATAATGTATATAGTTTACTATTTAGACATATTGACATAGAAATTCTCTTTGAACCATACAGTGTGATAGTCATATCACATAGGTCATCTCAGAGGAAGAAAAAAATTAGTGCTTTGTTATAATACAGAACGAAAACAAGTAGCACTACAAAGTGTTTTGATTTACAACTCCACTTTACTTTGAAGATTTTCAATCAGGAATGATACATAAATGTTTATGTATTATTACTCTAAAAATCAATTGACTCAAGTATCAGTCTATGGTAAGTATATATTTAGATCCTGCAGTAAACAAACAAAAAATCAGAAGAAAAAAACATAATTTAGTAGTAAAGAAAGGACAAGGAAATATTGAGCTTGTAGAATTAATAAATAAATTATATCCAGGTTCAGGGTTCCATCTACATTTTACAAAAAAAAAAAAAAAAAATCAGTTGATATTCTTAATAGAAGCCTAAAACTTTTGGGCCAATTAGTGCTCATGTAATTGTATATTAACAAACACTAAAAAATAGACACTAGATTCTAACTAGAAATAGCACCTACTAGAGTATACTTTTGTAGTTTCTAAAACCAAATATATTTAAACAGTTTTCTCTATTTCCTTTGATATTCAACCTTGATCAATTTTCATTTGAAAAGGTAATTGTAAAATCCCCAGAGTCCCCCAAACAACATAATTAGACACTCAACCACAAATTCAAACAAAATGAATTCCCATTTACCAAAGAAAGTAATGTAAACATCTTGCCTTTTGTCTAAATACATTGATCATTTTAATTACAAATTATGGGAAAAATGAATAGATCATAGCATTAAGTATATAGAATATATATGTGCATGTGTGTGTATTTTTATTTCCTAAAATAATGTAGGGAATGAGTAACAATAATATAATAAAATACGACTTTAAAATACTGAGTATGCATTGGTAATGCATTATTTTTATTTTACATACATATAAAAATTGTTTTCTGTATATAGGAGGGATGTTTATTGCAGGAAAAGAACTAGAATTCTTTCTATTATGAAAGTGGAATCTAAATTAGTTGACGAAGAATTGTCATGCAGAGGTCATAAGAAGTCTTTATAAATAGATAAAATTTGAGCTTGGAAATTTGTCCTTTGTCCTAGTTCTGAGATGACAGGTGGTTGTGTGGGGGGTGGGGCTGAGGCGGTGTTATGCAATGTAATGCAAGTGTGCAACTCTCAGAAGCTTTACCAGTAAATTAATCCAATGCAGGCACTTTAATCTAAAAATTAAATCTTTATCTATATTGGAGGTATATTTAAATCTTTATAAAGATTAATGAAAGTAATTTTTTAGTACTTTTCTGCCTGCAACATTGGGCCTTGAATAAGAATAAAGTGGGCTTCAGAAAAGCCCCTGTATACAGGGCTCTGTGAATAGTAAACTCTTTGAAAATATTGATAGGCAAAGTAGTTAAAAAGAGACATGGCAAATATTTATTCACTGTACTATAAAGTTTTCATTTTCATTAAGATATCAGGAAAGTTTATTAGTTCTGCTTTGTTCTGTTTAGCGAAATATATACTAGTGAGACCTGCAGTAATCAAGGAAAAACATGTGTAACTGTAACAGGGGACCCAAAGATATGCCTGGGCCTGCAGTCTACGAGAGGTGATAGCAATTTATTTAAGTTAATTCTTTGGGGATTTTCAGCAACAGTAAATGAGCTATGTCAGAGGCAGGAAGGCAGGCAGGAAGGCCAGAAGGAAGGGAAGAAGGGAAGAGGAAGGAGAGAAGGAATAGAAGAGTGAAAGCATATACTTCTTGGAGACAGGTAAGAAAAAAGGCTTTGTGTGAGGACCTATGTTGGCCAGGTATTAAAAGGAGAAGTGATACACTGAAATCTAGTAAACTGAAGGTTTTATAACTTGAAGTCAGACGTGCATTGCAACATCCACTTTTTACCAAAGTCAAGGAAAATTCCCTTCTTAAAAAACAAAACAAAACTGTACTTCTAAAATCACATTCAATATCTAACTTTTAATTAAGTTAATTTTTAATTCAGTTACTTTTATTTAAATTGGGATCAGTATTGTCTAGGAGCATTGATCATGACAATGAAGAATGATCTGTAGAATCACAGTATTAAGAAGTGTGCATGAAGAGAAGGAGAGAAGGAGTATGGATGGTTAGACAAAAGCAGCCTGACAAAAATATCTTTACATATTTCTCACATAATAAACCAATTCTGCCTTTATCTAAGGATATGTAGACAGCATTCATCTATGATGTTTCTTGTTTTCACACTGGCACATCAACGTCCAGACTGTTGGATAATTTGAGATAATAAATCAACCATATTCAAGATTTTTTGAAAATTTTATAATGATTTTCATATTTCAAAATGAAGAATTTCCACAAATTGTTATGGTTTAAAGTGAAACTTTTTGGAGTCAATGATATATTTCATATGGAAACAGATAATCATTTCCTATAGTTTAAATGAGAGAAAACAGTGTAAATTTGACTTCTCTCAAATCCTTACGTACTCTTTTTTCAGTTAACAAGAACCTGAACTGAATATCCCTGAATGACTGATTTGGGTATTTTTTTTTTTTTCTATAAAATGGATCGAAATGTTACACTTAAATTCAAGATAACCACAAATCTAAAAACTTATTTGGAAGCCAGATGGCTGAGTCACAACTAAGTTGCCATTGGTCTGTCTCAGCAGGCTACAGCTATTCAGCAGCTACTCATAATATGCACTGGGGAGATGTTGATCACACATTTAAAATGTACACACCAGAGAGGCATGTAACCATCATCCCCATGCTACATAAAGATGGTATGGGATCTGAGACATTTATTCTGTCTTTCTCTCTCTCTCTTTTTTTAAATGATGGATATATTCTGAACTATGTCAAGAATGTAACATAATTTTCTGTTATATTTTAAATAGTTGCTATTCTAACTTTACTTATTTATATTTTAGAATAACAGATGAAACATATAGTACTTATTGACTTTCTTGAAGTTTTCAATTCATCGTTACCAGAAAAACTTAAAATATTAAATAACATCTTTAAAAAAATTCCTGCATAGTATCAACCTAAAAATCCTTTACATATTGTTGAATTATATATATAAAATATCAAATTAAGTAGTATTGCTACTACTCTATTCCACTATACTGATACTTCAGCTGATACTCAACTGTCTTTTATTATCTGATTACTAGGAAAAATGCAGTGACTATAGATACAAAGATAGAGATTGATATCTAGGTAATTTGAGTTTGAATGCAATTCTGGCTGAAAAAACTTTTTCAGTGTTCTGCTGTGATACATGTAACTCTTGTCCTTAAGGCTGTCATTAAAGAGTCACTCCAAGTAACTGGCATTTTAAAACCACTATTTGTGTTACCTGGGAAAGAGGAGATAAGATAGTAATTACACTTTTTGATTCATGCAAAACATTAGTAATTCATTTTAAAAAGTAGGCTTTCCTACTATTATGCTTTTAACCATATTTGCTATGGGAATGCAAATGATAATAAGCTATGAGTATTGCCCTCCGGGTGCTCATAGACTTCTGGGGCTTGGGGTATGTAGATAGGACAATACAAGCTGTTAAGAGCACAATAATCCAAGAGGTAACATAGTGAGCTTCATTAATAAATGAATAAAGTGGGGTGGGAGATGAGCAGGTCATAGAAAACATTAAGAATAAGAATGGTTGTGCAAAATTCTACTTTTTTATCCTCTGATTCTCTGCCAGAAGAAAATCCATTTCTTGGGGGAAAAAAATCCGTAAATGTTGAAATAATCTTTAAAATACATGTTGCAGTTAGTCTCCTTGATTTGACTCACATATGAGTCATAGATAATGCTCATATCTTTCCTCAATGGAGTAAAATTAGCATCATTTAAAAACACTCTGATTTAACATAGGTTAAATTTTTAGTTGACCCCAAAAATATGTTTTAAATGTACTTGATGAGAAACTCTGAGTAAATGAATTGTTGACACAAGTTTTTGAGAATGCAAAATACTTAGTTTATTGATGAAGATAAGGGAGAAACCTGGAGACAATTAAATTGTCAGCTATGTGTAAGTTAACTCCTCTTATCTTATATCCTATCAATTCCATGAAGTTGCATTTTTCTCTCCATGGCTTTACTTAATAGAGTGAAGGAATTTCTATAGCATCATGATGGTTTTTATTTAATTTTTTATGGTTTTATTGTAGGGTAAATTGTGTAAAGTCGAGGATACATACTGTTTGGGAAAACTGCATTTATTAATATTTGGTTGTAGATAATTGTATTAATTAATTAAAGATGTAGCTATGTCAGGTATGGGAGGTCAAGTAAATGAACAAAAAAAGACTGATGTTACTGTTCTACTTATGACACATTAACTCATATGTAATGATGCTCATCTCATTATTAATTTAGAAAGAAATCTGAAAGCCTTCCTCTTTGTAAAAGTTATTTTCAAATGCAATCCATATGTGATTCTAATATATTTTAGTTAAATTATTTAATTTTAAAAGACAGCACAATTTCTCATTCTTTCAAAGATCTATAACTGTCAATGTTTAGTGGTCCTGCTATTAAAAAATACAGATATTTTATGTACATTAAACTCTTCTTGCTATTCAAAATTCAAGTTAGTTTTCTTTCACTTCTTAAAAAAAATTTGTCAGTCACCAATTTTATAAAATAATTTTAGAACTGCTTGTACAGTGTAATTAAGCTTTTACCTTTTCAGATTAAGTAATACAATCAGCAGTGTGAGTTCAAACCCTGAGCCGCAAGCAAGAGTTTTAGAAAGAACTCCTTCGCCTTTATTAACTATAAAATAATTAGAGGTTGAGGAAAATGGCAACCAGGGGTTATGAGGGCAAATGGTGAAAGAAGTTTTATCCTTTCATTTCATTATTATAAGAATGATCTTTGAACCAAGGAAACTATTAAGGATCAATATACCATTAAATTATAAAATATTACTAAAATCTCACAAAACATTTATTTTTAGCCAAGAAGTTCTGCTTTGCTCTTTCAGTTACAGACCTCATTGTTTCCAGGGCAGTTTATGTGTAATGAGTAGGCTTCTGTTCTGGAACAAATCTACATAAAGGGAGGGAATGACTTGTCAATATTGTCTTAAGTTGTGTTGCAACACCATCTTCAACTCTTTAGTCTTTCTATTGGTTTTGAAAAATCTGAAGAATGGAAAATTGAAGTGCAAAGAGAATCATTTGCTGCATTATTCTACTGATCCCAACAAGCTTTTCTAGGTTTATAGCAGCAATTTGCCATTTCATTCTTATCTAACTGTCCTCTTCAATGGTCAGCTAGATGTTTCAAGATATCCTGTTATTCAACATATTCTGTCAGGCTTCTGCTTGTGTCTCATTCTTCCCACATTATCTAAAGTGCTCCATATGCTGGTGCCTACAAAGATGGGCAGAATAGGACAACAAAGTCTTAAAGAAACTTTTAAACAAAGACATTAACTCTTCTTTAGTCAACATACGACAATTCCAGGAATAATATTTCTTTTACTATTTTGTCATCTTATTATAAAAATTAAAATGGACAACCTACTTAGAGAATTAGTCTTTGGCAAAATATATAGTTCTTTCTTATGAACGAATCATACATTCTAAGACAAATTTAGTTTTCTAATGTTACTCTTTATGATCTCAGATTTCTCACTCAAAAATCGAAGCACCAGAATCTTAAATCTTAATGATAGTGTTTCAATGCTTCACCGTATTGATATATATATCAATATATATTTTAACATATATATATATATATGTTAAAATCTAGTGGGCAAACATCTATCTTATTTTTTCCCTTTGTTGCTTACTTTTTTACGGCAATGTTTTTGATGGTTCTAGGTGGTAATTTGAACTTTGGTGATTATATTCTATCATAATAACCTATAACTTACTTTGCACGACTTTTGTTTTTGAGATTCTTCTGTCTCACATTTATGACTACTGCCTATTATTATTGTTGTGGTTGTTGTTGTTATTATTATCATTGTGTCCTTGCTTAATAATTTCCCAATTCCTGGTCTCTGGCTCTTCCCTAATGCCTCAGATATATTTCCTCTGGTCTGTTTATGAAATCCAATATAGTTCAATTGAAAGCAGGGGTAAATGATCTCAAAGTGAGAATTATACTTATTGACATTTTTTGCAATAACTAGTTATTACTTGGTTTTTACAATGTAGAACATAATTTTGTTGAAACATATGAAGATAAATAAATTTTTCCTCTTTTCCTTAATACTTATACTTTAATATAATTAAAAATAAATACACAATGAAGATAAGAGATGTAACAGAATAGAAATGGTAAAGCAAAGGAGGGAGCAACTAATTTTGCCTCTGTGAGTCAGAGAAGCATTTAAGTTGAGCTTTGACAGGAGAAAAGTATATCTCCAGGAAGTGAGAGTTTTGGTAAGGAGTAGGTAAAGACAAAGGTGAAAGTAATTGCTAAGGAGTACACACACATTAGTGTATGAATTTTACAATGATCTTGTTATTGCTAAGAGGTCAATGACTCTCCTTCCCTTGTAAAATATGCTCTGAAATGCTGAAATTGCCAGATGCCTGTACTTTAAACGAAAATGAGAGACAGAAAATAGAGTGTGCTTTATACTATTGGCCACTGGACTAAATAGATTGAAAAAAGAAATAATTTTCTCTACCAGAAGGATATAATGAGAAGCCAGTTTACTTGGCATGGATTGTATCTGTGACTCAGACAATAATTTGCACACATAAAAAAATTGGTCTTTGGCTATCAGAAGATGCCTTTATATATAGTTTTAATATTTAAATTAACCGGTCTGCCAAACTAAATTTAAAGAACATTATTGAAAATTATATATATCAAACAATAAATTCTAATTTTTAATAAATATATTAATATATCAATATACTCGTATAAGAAAAATTATTTTACACAATGAATTTTTTGCTTATTTTTGCAATATTTGCTGTTGAATACTTTTTTACTATTAATAAATGCTTTTCTACATTTTAATGCTCTCATCCCTCCCGGTCTCCGTCCATTGGGCATGTGTTGGTAAGGAAGAAGTATGGATATATCAACTTTGTTTTTTAACGTATTTCTGTTCTTTGCATTCTTGAATTTCTTTAATAGCTTACCTTCTAGATTTCATTATTTGTGGATATAGTGTGAGCAGTATTTATGCATTGCTTGTGAATTAACAAATAGCTAGGTTCAAAGATTCTCTTTAATAACCATTCTATGTTTCAGTTACTCTTGATATTAGAATGATAGAAATATATACTTTTCCCCTTTTCCTATGTAAGTTTCTAGTCTCTAATCCTTAAGCAACTTAAGGACGTGCCAAGAATGTGTATTTTAAAAGACTAAGAGCTGGCACTGAATATGATACAATGGGCAACACTGCCACAAAATAAAGAATTTAAATTAAAAAAATAAAGCCCATCTGGCAACTGCCAGTACCAACATAAAGGAATCACAACAAGAAGAACAGGACAAACTCCTCAAAAGAAGAAAAAAAATGTGGCAATTGAATTTGTGGGCTTGTGCTTTCATTCTCATTATATCTCTTTGAAGTGGGGGTAGCTGTAGGCAAAGATTTAAATGTTGGCTTGAGCAATATTTTTTCCTGTGGAATGTTTCCAGGGAATCTCTGACTGAGATCCAAATTCAAGCCCATTGTAATCTCCTTGCATGATGTAACATATGGAGTGGCAGATTTGTGCAGGATGGTGTTGTGCAGATGTAGGATGGTGATGATGCTACACTATGAAGCTGAAGATAGCATTTAGGGGTGTTCAAATCTATCAGTTTCACTCCCTGGTTTGAAAAAAGTAGAAATAAATTCAATTCGAGAAAATGATTATGCCTGGAGGAAAATAACAGAACATAATATTGAAACACTTAATGGTCAAATGGAACTTAAAACCAAGTTAAGCTGAAAAGAAGTGAAGTGATAACAGAAATCAGACTCGGTATATATCAGAAAGGAGACAGCATTCGAAACGTGATTCTTTGCAGTGTCTGACCTCTTATTCAGATTGCATATCTAAGTGTAGAAAACATATTGATGAATTAGAGGATAGTGAGGGAGAAATAAAAATAAAAACAATAGAAAAGGATAACTGATTTTTTAAAACAATTCTTTTAAAAAAATTCATGAGAAGATATTTCTTAAGTTCTAGAAGTATGAGAGGAATTTATATAAAATTGTCTAACTCTGTATAATTAAGAATAAAAAAAGACTTTGTGTTAACAATAGGCAAAAATAGGCCATTAGGTCAACGTCTTAATAAGGAGAGTGCTCCAGCCTCCCATCCCTTTAGGCAGATAATTCTGAAAGCATTCTGAGTATGTTTTTCTGGAGGTTCAAAGCAACTGAGCTTTGTTGCCTTGTGATGTTTAACTTTATGTGTCAACTTAGCTAAGCCACAGTACTCAGATATTTGGTCAAATAGCAGTCTAAATTTCACTGTGAAGACATTTGTTAGATGAGATTAACATTTAGGTCAATAGACTTTGAGAAAAGCAGATTGCACTTCATAAAGAAGTGGCCCTCATTTAATCAGCTGAAGATCTTAAGAAGAAAAAGACAGAGGTACCCAGAGGAAGAGAGAATTCTGCCTCCAGATTGCCTTGAGAGTCAAGGTGAAACCTCAACTCCTCTTGGTCTCCAGCCTGTAGACTTTGGATTTTGGATCTGACAAGCTCAGCAATATCATGAGCTAATTTTCAATCAATCTCTCTCTCTATCTATCTACTATCATCTATCTATCTATCTATCTATCTATCTATCTATCATCTATCTATCTATCTATCTATCTATCTATCTATCTATCTAATGTACATATGTATACACACACACACATACACACACACTTCTTGGTAATTTTGGTACCATAATCTGTAGTAGTCAGGGGTTTCTGAGGGAACAAAAACAATCCCTTATTGCTTCTGTTTTTTTTTTGGAGAACCTGACTAATACAGATTTTGGTGCCCAGAGTGGTCTTAGAGAACCAGAATCTTAAGGATCAGTTTTCTGAACTGGTTCTGAGATTTCTGGTTCTCTAATCCAATTAGATTTAAAAGCACTCTGGCTCTATTTCCAGTAGTAAAGAGAGCACTAAGAATTCATGGTGAGATGTGGTAATAGAGATAAGCAGAATATCCCTATTAGATGCTGCTAATCAAGAGCAGAAGAGCGACTCTGGACTTAGTTCTCCATGGAGGAACTGAGGCTCAGAGCAATGGGAATTTGAAATTGACTAACCGCAGATTGCTGCAGAATCAAAGGTGCAGGAACCCTTCTCCAAGCTGGCAGTGGAGTCTAGTCAGGTCAGGCCACAGTGCTCAGGACCTTGGTTTTCCTATATGCACAGGGAGAAGGAAGAGTTCAGTGGCCGATGAGACTTGCTTGCCCTCTGAAATTAATGATATGGTGGGTCATCCAAATTCCAGAGTTCCAGGTGTAGGGTCAGCAGCTGAAGTGTCTGTCATATCTTCCCCTCCTTCAGCCTCAATCTTAACTTTATTATTACTCTTAAAATCCTGTCTACCTCACAAATGAGATTTTAAATTTTATAATTGCTTCATTTATTAATGGATAATATTGTGGCAATTATAGCAGAAGTAAAGAAAGTCACATGAAAGTCTCACCACCTAAAATATAACTTACTTTTTCTTCATTCTGTCCCTATAGCCCTATGTATTTGTTAATATATCTCTTAAAAATTATATATATATACACACACACACACACACACACACACACACACACATATATGCATTATATAATAGCATACATACATAAAATTTATAATTATATATAAAGTTATACATAAGTATAAATAAATATATTATAAACTAAATGCCATCAGATAGCCACTTGTAAAATACTAATATAGAGTTAAGGTTAAGAACAATGATGCTGGAAGTCAGGCAGTCCTGCTTTTGAGTCACCTCCCAGACACATCTCTGAGCCACAGTTTCTTTTTCATTCTTCTGAAAAATGAAAGTAATGCCTCAGGGGGTTGTTGTGAAGATTAAGTGAAATAATGAAGGTAAAGCACATGGCACAATGCCTGGCAAGTAGCAACTTCTCAGAAAATGCTATCCATTATCTTTATAATAAAAACAAGCAAATATACCAGCCAACAGAGCCAGTAGACAGCTTTAATTGAGTACTCAGTTGTCAGTTAAAGAAATAACTGATAATTAAGTAAACAATTCAGTCTTCCAGAGTGAAACTTTTTCCTAGTACTCATATTAAAAGGAATTTATTTTGTGAGACCTTATATATAAGGAATATACATGGTATGATGAACAGTGTGTTTGTCGATGTTGCAGGAAATATTAAAAGCCATTTCTTGATTCAACTATTAAAAGCTAAGAGCATGCCATAAAAACATTAAAAAAAAGAGTGTAAGAGGCAGGGTTTCAGGTGACCATGAATATTATATTTTTGAACACTATTATCAAGTTAACAGTTAAAATGGGAACAGTGATTTCTAACTCACAGAGACATTGTGAAAATTAAAGAATAAATTAGAAACCTGGCACACGGTATACATTTACTAAATTGTTTTATTATTAAGGGTATCATTATGGCTTTTGCTGATTGATTATAATATTTCATTTATTGTTTGTTATCAATTAAACAATAATTATTAACCATCTAAACGTTCCATGCACTATTCTGGTCATGTGAGTTCTGTGGTAAGGAATATTGACAATATCTCTGTTTTCTTATAACTTAACTTCTGCATTGGAATTAAAAAAAAAAAAGACTTGAAAATAACTTGAAAACTATGTATTTTGAAAGAAAAAACAATATCAAAGGCATTTCTAGTGAGAAAAAAATAATAGGCTTATCTTAATTGCAGTGGAATAAATCTACTAGGAAGTAATTGATAGAAAAAAAGTGGGGTAGAGGTTGATTATTCCCCAAAGCCAAAGGAGTTAAATCATGAGTTTTAGAGAATGATAGACTTCTTGGGAAAGATTTACATAAGTGATTAAATTGTCACCCTACTGAACTTTATGGGATGCCAAGTTTGTGTGACCATCTCTCAGTATCTTAAAATCTGGAAACATTTTCATTGAGTTTATTCCCATTTCTCAGAATGCAGCCTCATGTTTCTTTGTTCCTTAAAATAGAAACTTATTCGGCCGTAGCTGCTGCTCAGTGTAGTAACCTGTGTAAGATTCTAAGTTTAAAATACCAGATATCCCCTACATTTTGAAATAAGTGGTACTTTTAAAATCCATAGTCACCTTTAATTTGTCTACCAAACTAACAGACAGGTAAATATTATCTAAATCGCTTTATCAAAAGCATTTTTTTCTTTATTCATTTATATTATTTTAAATGTCTTAAGCATTTAGGGTTGAATAATTATAAAGCAGCATGATTTTAATTATTTTACATACTAATCATAATAGCATTTTAAATTTATTATGGTTAAATATGAGCATTATATTAACTCAGGATAACAGAAAAATCTGATAATTTAATAGAAATGGACCAATATCATGTCTTTGAATGGTGAAGTTTTTGGTTTATTGATTGAAACCTCAAATTTTGATCCTTTAATCTTATGACAAAAAATTAAATAACAAAACCAAATCCTTTCTAATATGTAAAGATAGGTCTATGGGATATATTTATTAAAGTTTGAATACAGATTAAACTCTGCAAGGTTAAATGACAAGGTTAAGTGTTTAATTTTGCAGCCTTTTTATACCCGGTGAGTGTTAAGGCTTTCTTAATGATAGGATTAAATATGGTTTCTAGCTACAAACGGTTGGTTGTCATTCCCTGTAGGTTAGCTTCTATATTCTGTGCTTATCACAAACAGAGAGGAAATAACTTTCTGGGCCTTTTGTGAGTCTTTTAAAATGCACAGACTTTAGGGAAATCATATTTTCTTGAAGGAAATGAGGCATGACCAATCACACAAAACGTGAGAAAATCCCTTGATAGATGACCTTTGCCACATGTAAAAGAAACTGTTCAGTGGCTGAGGTTTCATGGATTTCATGCATGGAAATCAGATTTTCTGGCCACCAGTGCTGTTCAGTAAATAAATAATCCATCATTGTGTCAAACAGTTGAAACATGGAGATACTGCCCTTGCTATCTGAATAGACGTTTAGAGTTAGTAACTTACGTAAACTGTTTGCATGTCAGCAGTTGTGTGAGCAGATTTCTAGTTTTCACTATGTAAAATAAAACCACTTAGCTTTAGTGATGTTAACCTAATGGTGAAAGTGTTCATTTGAAGCTGCCTACCATTATGAATTTACTGGTGTGTGGTAAGGCATGAGAATGAGAATTCCCACATAGATTATATAGTGTATCAGAGAGTATAGTGTTCAATCATTCATGGTAAGCAGTTCTAAAGACAATATTAGATAAGCTTGTATATTATTTCATTTAAAACCAATAATAACAACTTTCTTAAGAAATGTTGGCATAATTCAATCTGCATTCTGTTTAATATTTATATCTTAAGTACATTGTTTTATTAAAATAAAGTCATTAAAATGATGATCCTTGACAATTTAAGATTATATTTATCTTCATTGGGCAAGTCATACCTACCTGAGGCTATATTCACTATTTTTATTGATTTAACCAGCTTTAGTTTTTCTTATATTCTAATTCTATATTAATTTTGGTTTTAGCTTTTATTCAGCTGTATCAGCAAAATATCAATGTATACACACATATATACACAATTAATTTAGTTTCCAGATTTGTTTCCACTAATGGACCATTTTGACTTTTCTCCTAAACAGGAAGAAAAATCTAAGTATTTCAACAATGTTTCTTGCATTGAATGCATTTCTGTTGTTCTTCACCTAACTCTTACACTCATCTTTATTATTTAAAGTACTTTCTGGCTAAAATGTCAGGACTCTTCTGTCACTATAGTTTCTCTTTCCTGTCTAAACTCTGAGGTATTTGCAAATAATACCTCACTAACAATAGCCCTGTTTACTCTTCCAGAATACTTTGGACATTCTTTTGCTTTAGACAAAGCACAAGAAATGCTCTTTTCTGTTGAATCTAACATTTTGAGAAAAATCTTATGTAGTTAGTGTGAGCAGTGCGTACAAAATAAAATATATGGAAAAGCTTCCTGAAAATGAGAAAATGTGAAAAAAATTAAGTGTTAGATGTAAAATGTTTTCATTTCAAATATTTTAGCAAATTTTTATATTTTACCAGAAAAGATATGTAGTATAATTATGTCATGATTTAATTTGATTCACTTTTGGAAGTATTTTCAGAGATATCTATCTAATTAGATTTTAGTCAAAATAAAAGTTTACCTTAGTTTTTTAGCAGACTATGTTATGATAAAGATTATTTTTGTTTTTAATCTGGCACCTGTCTAAACCTTATTGTCCTTACACACTTTTGGTTTAAGGCTTTATCTACTGAAAAAGGGGACCCAGCGGTCATGAGATTATTATTTAATCTACCAAGTAAATAAATGGAAATAACAAAATTGATTTTTAACAATTTATAAACAAAGAAAAAATGCAAAGAAACCAAAACAGCCTTTATACATGTTCTTGTTATATTCTAAACCAAATTAATCATAAGATATTTATTTTCAACTTTTTAAAGTAAAACAACAACCAAGTAAAACTCAAAATATTTTGAATATTTCTAAGAAAATATGTAGTTAATTAGCTAGTCAGACATGAACGTCAGGGGAACAAAAGAATAGAGGCTTACCCTAGAGCCTGCCCAAAGAACACTCCAATGGTAGTAGAATTCTGGGTATGCACATGCGCAGTAGGCAAAGTTATATAGCAGCCAGGTGTCAATCAAAATGGCCTCACTTGCCAATCATTTAAGAATGTCTTTGGAACCACCCATCATGGCTTAAATATAATTCAGGGATTCTCAATTCTGAGTTGTTACAGCTCCCTGTTACAGCTCTCATAGCTGAAATCATGTTCCTCCTTAGAGCATACTTTCCTTCTAAAATATACTTTCAACAAATCTTTTCTAAGTCTCACTAACCTGTGATTCTTCACTGCATCAATGAGGAAGAACCAAGGAAAAATGCTGACTACACTTCCTCATCATTATTGGTCCCCCTAAAATATATACCATGTATGGTATATACTATATATATACCATGTATGGTATATACTATATATACCATTTATCTTATTGAATTTCGTAAACTTAAAAATATATTGTGAATATTCTGCCATATTCACAGACATAAATGTGTGATGTAAGTAGAACAGTCAAGGTGCAATCAGGAAAATAAAAGCAAATCTAGGAAACTGGACTAGAAAGAGATATAATATAGGCAATCACAGGCTTAAGTATTGATCAATAGGCTGGAAGACTGGAGATGAGGAAGATCCCATTCAGTCACTCTCCAAGTGAAAGGATTCCTAAGAAGCTGCCACCAATGATTATAGTCATATCTCCATACCAAAGAGAGCGTTTCTGAAGAGGATGTCTAGAGGCACTTGAATGCTGCCAGAGACCTTTTGTGCCTTGGCATTGAAGCGGGTGATCCTCTGTTGGGGCCTCCCAAGCTACAGGATGCTTGTGTGCAACGGCAAGGGTTCTCCTCTTTTGCCTTTAGAATCTAACATGTAACAGTTCTGTAAAGGGATTATGGGAAATAAAGTTCTGATTTCTCCCTTGACATGGTACAAAGGGCAGATTAAGTTGAGGTGACAAAGGATATTAAAAATAATCATCACTGTTTCAATGGCTACATACTATATCATTATAGATTTACATTATTTTCTTAGTTAATGTAATTTTTGTAAATATTGATTCCAATTTTACTAATTTAACTGTTGAACATATATGTATGTATGTGCATGTATTTGTGTATATATATATACATATGTATACACTCTTGAAGAATATGACTTAAAATCTAGAAAAAATAATAACATAGAACATAAGTTACTTCACAAAATAACTTGATTTTTAAAAGAAATGCATGATGAACTTAATTTTCAATTTAGGTTTGGGGTCGAAAATGTGAATCTTCAAAAAATTATCAAAATTCAATAATTCATTATTTCATATACCTGGCTTAAGTTAATCTATTCTGTAGAGAATAGCATAAAAGATACTCAGAGTGATGAAATGTGTTTTCAGAGGAAGCCACTGTGATCAGAACACTGTTATCAAGTTGGTGAGATGTGTCATATAATTTGCCATTTAAAATAATAATAATAATAAAACAAAACTTAAGTTAGGCTATGTGGTTAAATATATCAATTTTCCAATAATAATATTTCAAGTACAAAAAATATTCCCAAAATGCAGGGACTGTAGCTGAGCACAATATCAGGCCAATATACAGATTTAACTAAGTATTGTTAAATACAAGACAAGAAGCCCAAAATGAAATCCCTTATGTTAACCCCATATCACCAAACCAAAACTTAACTACAGTTTTGGCTCCCACAAAAATGGAATCTTAAACCAGTCAGTCAGGATCCCTTGATCAGCACTAGTTAGGGAATCTGGCCAATGGGACCCTGCCATTTCTTTAAGAAGAGTAACTTTGCAATAACTAATCTACATTTTTGCCAGTATAATTTCCTTTTCTCACTCTCTTCTGCCTATAAAAGCCTTCCATTTGGTATTGCTCCACAGAGCTCCTTTCTGTCTGCTTGATTGGATATAGCCACATTCATATAGTTTTTTGGTAAAAAAACTCTTAAAAGTTTTAATATGCCTCAGATTATTATATAATCTTATATTATTATATAAGTATTAATTATAAATTTTGATTAAAAATTCCCTATTTTATATAGAAAAATACCACTTTGATAAATCACATTAATGGAGAAATTTCTTTTCATATAAAGAAAGCAAAATAGAAAATTTTTTTTCTAAAACATTTATTTACCATTTTTGGCTATTCAGGGTCCTATTTTATATTTTGTTAATAACCTTTGTTACCTAACATTTTAAAATGCATTTTGAAAGAATTAAATAGAAAGAAGCTTACAGAGTTAATGATGTAAATTAGTCATCTCAAACGTTATCCTAGTAACTTAGAAAATTGGATGGTCTTTAAAGATGATTAAATGAGAGAGAGAGAGTGAGAGAGACAGAGGAGGCTATGAATGTGCAGTTAGAATTTTATATTTCAAATGTCATGTCGATGTACCCCTTACAGTCACGAATGTCACCTATATTTGTAGGAGTTTTCTGGATGAA
Organism: Pteropus vampyrus; assembly: GCF_000151845.1. NCBI lineage: Eukaryota > Metazoa > Chordata > Mammalia > Chiroptera > Pteropodidae > Pteropus > Pteropus vampyrus. Next base: position 10,835,825 of record NW_011888839.1, on the reverse strand, counting down.
AAATGCAGGTTCCCTCTTGCTTCAGGCACATATTTTTTTTTTTTTTTTAGAAAACAGCACATTTTTGCTCTTTTATATAACAAAAAACACAGATAGCTTTAGACTCTGACTATATAATCCTCGGCATGAAAAGCAATCTGTTCATTAAAAATAAAAAATAAATAAATAAGTGCAAGCCTGTATACTACACCCTGGAGAAATCCTGAGTGTGGTGTGATACCCAAGAAGAAAAGCCTTTGAAATGAATCTAATGTCACGTTATTGAAAATGTAGCTACACAGATTAACTTTTTTCACTCTGCAATGGCTTACAAAGCTTCAAATGCCCAGAAATCTCCTAAACCAGACCATTTAAGGAATCTAAATAAGCTTGCACCGTTTTAAGCTTTCTGATTTTGAATGTTACCTTTGAAGTTTTGCCAGAACCTGACTGCAGAATAGTTGCTTTTAAACTGAATTCATGACACTGGAATTAGTGTTGGAGGTTCAATATGCCTAATAATGATTTTGACCATGCTAACCATAGACAGCTATCACATATGGTACCTCTGAATTAATAACACTCCAAAGATAAGATGTGTAACATCCTGGCTCCAATATTTATTTATTTTTCATTTTTACACACTGAGCTTTGGATAGTGTCCAGTTTAAAGAGCTAGTTGCTTTAATGGCATATGGCATCTGTCCATGGGTAACAGAGCATGGAGGAAGGAGAAAAGAGAGAAACTTATAAATTGTTGAATTATAAATATCCCAATATATTGTATTTCTTTTCTTTTTCTTTTCTTTTTTTTTCTTTGTTTGTTGTTGTTGTTGTTGTTGTTGTTGTTGTTGTTGTTAGCTGGTAAACCTATAGCAAAATTCTGGGGAAATCTCAACTGCCAAGTGAATTTTTGCCAACTTCTAACAAAGATCAATTCTAATTTCATAAATTCCTCTGTACATTTACATAAGCAAATTTCTCCTCATAGCATGCAGTTAATTACAAAGACTTTTTAATATCAACATACTTGCTTCATTTTAATTTGAGGACTTGCATGTTGCCACTCAGAAAAATAAAAGTCTATCATGTGGGTCTCCCCTCTCATCCTACATTTGACATAAATTTTCCACCTAGTTGAAAAAAAGCTCCAATTCTATACTACTATGGTGTGATATCCAAGGCAGAGTCACATATGGGGAGATTTATTATTGTCTTCTGTTTCCAGGTTTTCTAAGAAAACATCAGTGCTGTTATTAGTATATAAGTCTGGTACCTGTCACAAAATTTAGGAGTAAGAATTTTGCCCATAAGGTTTATGATTCTGCCAACTAAAATATTTTATCAGTAATTCTAATTAAAAAGTCAGGTAAATATATTCAATAAGTACACATAAATAAGTTTCAGGAAACAAATGTGTGTATGTTGTGTGTGTCTGCACAAAGATAAATAGATATATACATACATACCTCAAGTAGCTATTTAAAATTTTAAAATTTTTCTTGATATGATGAATTTTTGCTTTTATTTTATGAGATATTCTACTGAAATGTGTTCTGGTAACACACATGTTCAGCATTTTAAATAATCATTTTAGTCAATTATGAGTACCTACAGTATTTTTTAAATGTTTCATACATTTAATCTGAAAACATAGTTAACAAAATATAACAAACCATGTATTTATTTTCTATGTAGATTGTATCTAAGTAATCACATTTATGCAATTTGTTAAAAACTAAAATTTTTTTTACTTTTAGCATATAAATATAAAAGTAAAACTTAAGAAAATACATTATTTAACAATTCTTTCTGATCCCATTTTTATGTTATGAATTGTTTAAGCATTTTTAATAAAGATTAGAAAATAATTCCAGTAGGTATGCCCACTTGTTGTAATCTTCATTTTTTCAAGTAAATTTTTTAAATCTAGAGATTTAAATAATAAGTGGACAAGCTATAATAGAGTCTGTATTGTAACATCTTTAAAAATACTTTTAATGTGGAAAATCAACTGATATAGTTTATAGTGCTTGAGGTGAATGAAAGTATACTGTTCATTACAAATGTAAAATTACATTAAAAAAAGTGGAACAACTAAAAAATTACCAATTACTTTGATCAATATTTTCTCTCTCCCAGTGTGGAAACCCAAACACCAACATATACCAACACATGCATCATATAAGTACATATATATTCAAGCACACACACTTTTTCTGTTTTTCTATGCATTCTTAAATTATGTTTCCTTCCTTCTTTCATTTCTTTCTTCTCTTATTTTTTTTTTCCTTTTATAAAAAGAAGAATTATATTGCTTAGTGGATCTGCCTAATTAGCTCTTCAACAATTACTGAATAGTTATGCTGTCACAGCTTTGGTTTCAGACTTTAGTGATATTTAGATGATAAAATATCAGCCTGTCTTTGAGGATTACACAGGTTTATTGATTAAATACAATATAATAAAACAAGTATCATAATAATAGTGTATTTTTGAATTTTATGTAAATTTAAATCATATGAATTTGAAAGAACATGATATAAAATATTAGTAAAGTCTTATTTTAGGTAAGAACTGTAAAATAGAGTGAATCAACTCCAAATTAAATATTTATCAGATATGCGTAATTTTAAATTTTCTAGGAAGAATGAACTATAACTTGGCTTAATTTATTGATTAATAGTTGTGTCAATTTAATTGTTAAAAATAATCCATCATACTTTTTCAGAAGTAGCTTTGAATTATTTAATTTTTTTCAAGTGAAACTTTCCAATATATCTCTCAAAACAAACAAACGCATGAACGGGATCAGACTACACTTAAAAGATATTGTTATGAAAGTAAGAATCTAAGCCTAGATAAGGCTGCCATAAAATGCTTCAGAGATGTAATAATAATTTAAACTTTGGAGTTTGTGTAGTTTTCTAGTCAAAAGAGGTAGAAAAGACTTTACCATGCTGAAAAATCTGTATACACATGCATGGCATGCTGAAGAGTAAGTAGTCTAATGACCGCTACTCAAGAATGAGGAGAGTGGATTGATGGGCAATTCAGCTGGTCAGGTAAGCAAAAAATATACACAAAAAATTTGGACATATTATATTGGTGATGATGAGTCATTGAGAGACTATGTTTTTACCATCATTTCTCAACATCAACCTAACTACCTATTTATTAAATGCTCTACCAGATCTGTTTCTTTGTAATTGAATTTTTCAGTAACAAGGATAAAATACAAGAGTAAAAATTATTCTATCCAATTTAATAATAAATATTGGTGGAAATCATGTATTAATGTTTTCTCTCACCAGAGCTTAGCAAATTACCTTATGGAAGTAAGCATTCGATAAATGTTTTTTAATTGAATCATATCTTATTTGATTTAATAAATAGGTTGTAATTTGTTTAGTCCTTTGTTTCCAGTTTGAACATTTCTCTTCCTACATCTATTTGTAACTGAGAATCCTGTAACTCTGTAAAATATCTCATTGTCTCAAATTTCAAGTCTATAAAATTGCTTCATCTATTTCAAACTCCCTTCTGGGGATAAAAAGAGATTTTGTAGCAGTAAAACTTGCCTGCATAGTTTAAAATATTTAATGTAATATAATTATTCTGGTTGGTAGTAAGCATTCAATGAATATTTCAATACATCAATGGTAAAGAATCTTTCATGTTTTCTTTCCATATTTTAACTTTTTACTGATAGATGTCTATTAGACTCTAAAATATTCCAACCAAGAAGGCATTAAGTCAGCATCTATATTTTCTCCCATATTCCAGTTATTTTAAAATATATTATTGAGGAGTTTTTACTTCCACCTTTGGTAGACTAGTTTCTTCCAGATCAACTTTTGTGCTGAAAAGAAATTGGAAACTTGATAGAAACAACAACAACAACAACAACAACAACAACAACAAAAACAACTGTGTTTGAAACCATCTAAAAGCTGCCACAGCAATGAGAACTTAAACCCAGAGAGAAGGGAAATCCAGAGCAGAGAATTCAGTATTTTGGGTTGCTTTTTCCTTCAAAATATGTACTAATTCAAATGTAATCGAAAAGTTGCACAGGGTTTATGAAGACTTATCTGGTTGATGTGAAGAAAACTTGGGATTTAACATTTGTTTTAGAAGAAGGACCCTGGTTTCAAAAAAATACCCATGTTTTTAGTTAGGGCAACAAAGGGGTATACCTAGGAATAAAGAATTGGCACCCACCTTAATATCAGTTCAATTTTTAATTGGATTAAAGAGATCTTCCCTTAGCCTATGGTCTGTTACAAGCGAAACTAAATTGCTTCTGGAGGAATTATTATATTATTTAAGATTGTATTTTCAAACTCTCATGTATGGCATGTACCATACATTGAAACATATCCCAGATGTGAACAATACAAAAGATGATTGGAAACCTGGAGGGAAAAAAAATGGAAACAGACCTATAGGCAATCCATACTGAAGTTATTAGATACAGATTTATATATAATTTTGACTAATATGTAGATTAAATGAGAGATAAAATGACAATTTTAGTAGAGTGTGAAAAGGAATCAAGTGAAAATGTCAGAACTACAAAAAAAAGATACATTAAAAAAGTTAAGAATTAAATAAATAGAGTCTTCCACTTGTGACCGGTATGGAAAAACAGGAACCCAATTTTTCCTCCTTGGAATTTTTTCTGCTTGAAATAGCCAAAACCTGGAAAATATGTATAAAACAATAGTTTTCAAGAAACTAGACTTCAGGGTGTGGGGAAGTTATCCCTAGAAACAAGAAACAATTTAGGTGAGCCCCAAAATTACCCCAGGTTACAACCTTGAGAGAATTTCTAGTAAGGAAGGGGTTCCTTGGAAATTCCCACAGTCTAGACATGGAGCTGAGAAAGTGGAGAAACAAAGGCAAATAGAATTTGCCAAGTAGAATACGAGGGAGGAGAAGAATGGTCAGAGAGAGAAATATGGAGATCTATAAAGGATCATAGAATATTCGGTAGAGTACTGATGAGGATAAGCCAATTGAACTACCCAAGGCAAACAAAACAAAACTCACAAGAATATATGAGTAACAGGCACTCGCACAGGGTCAGGAATAGTGCTGGTTTCCACCAGAGACTGAAATCATCATAATTCATGAGGACTTGGGTAAAGTATTTGGATAAATCATCTCATTTTTGGAGGAAAATAGCCTTAAAATAAGTACTACTCTAGTGCTGCCCAACTGATATTAAAAGTAAGAGTTGAAAGCACCAAACAATTTTCAAGTTAACTGCATTCTAGAAAAGCTCAAGATCTATAGAAATACAAAAATAGTGGGTATATAACAAGGTATATTTCACAATATCTGGTATCCAACTGAGAAATAACCAAGTATGGAAAGAAGAAAGAAAATGCAACACATGATGAAAAGTAAAGTAAGTTAATTAAAACTGAACCAGAACTGACTCAGGTGTTATAATTAGTAGTCAGGGATATTGAAACAGCTATAATTATATGTAGGCTATATTAAAAAAATATATACTTACATACATGGAAGGTATGAAAATAATCAATTCAAAATTATAGCGTAAAATCTATACTGGCTGTGATTAAAAAATACAGTGTATAATTAATGGCAGATTAAACATTACAGAAGAAAGTATTACTAAATTTGAACTAAATTTTTCATAGCAATAGACAATCCATAATGAAACACAAAAAGAAAGAAAAAAAAAGAACTTAAGAAATATACAGGTATGCCTCATTTTATGATGCTTCACTTTCTTGTGCTTCACAGATACTGCATTTTCTACAAGATGAAATTTTGTGGCAACTCTGTATTGAGCAAGTCTATCGATGTCATTCTTCATCACCATTTGCATACTTTGTGTCTCTGTGTCAAAATTTGGCAATTTTCACAATAGTTCAAAAATTTTCACTACAGTTATATTTGTTATGGCAATTTATAATCGGTGCTCTCTGATGTCCTTATAGTAATTGTTTTGGGGTGCAATGAACTGCATCTATATAAGATGGCAAATAATTGATAAATGTGTATGTTCTGACTGCTCCGTTGACAAGATACTCCCCCGTCTCTTTCCTTTTCCTTGGGTCTCACTATTCTCTGAAACACAACAATATTGAAATTAGGCCAGCTAATAACCTTACAATGGCTGCTAGATGTTGGAGCGTAAGGAAGAGTTGAATGGTTCTCATTTTAAGTCAAAAGCTAGAGATGATTAAGCTTAGTGAGAAAGGCATGTCAAGAGCCACGATAGGCCAAAAGCTAGGCCTCTTGTGCCAGTTAAAGTTATGAATGCAAAGGAAAAAGTTCTTGAATATTAAAAGTGCTACTCCAGTTAACACATGAATATGAAAGTAAAACAACCTTACTGCTGATATAGAGAATGTTTTAGTTGCCTTGACAGATCAAACCAACATTCCCTTAAGCCAAGCTTAATCCAGAGCAAGACATTCTCTTTAATTCAATGAAGACTGAGAAAAGTGAGGAAACTGAAAAGAAAAGTTTGAAGGTGAGAAGAAATTTGAAGTTTGCAGACATTAGTACATGTTGTTAAAGTGGGGGGGAAAGTCTCCGTAGCATAGATGTGCAAGATGAAACAGTAAGTGCTGATGTAGATACTGCAGCAAGTTATCCAGAAGATCTGGCAAAGATAATTAATAAAAGTGGTTACACTAAACAACAGATTTTAATGCACACAAACAGCTCTATATTGGAAGAAGATGTTATCTGAGACTTTTATAGCTAGAAAGGAGAAGTCAATGCCTGGCTTTAAAGCTTCAAAGAACATGCTTATCCTCTTGTTAGGGACTAATGAAGCTGGTAACTTTATGTGGAAAGCAATGCTCATTTACCATTCCCAAAATCCTAGGACGCTTAAGAATTATGCTAAATCTGTTCTGCCTTTGCTTGATAAATGGAATGACAAAACCTGGTTGACAGCTCATCTGTTTATAACATGTTTATAACATGTTTGGTTTACTAAATATTTTAAACCCACTATTGAGACCTACTGCTCAGAAAAAAAAAAAAGTTTCCTTTCAAAATATTACTGTCCATTGACAATGTACCCAGTCACCCAAGAGCTCTGATGGAGATGGACAATGAAATTAATGTTGTTTCCATGCTTGCTAACACAACATCCATCCTGTAGCCCATGGATTAAGAAGTAATTTGACTTTCAAGTTTTATTATTTAAGAAATACATTTTGCAAGGCTAGAGGTGTCTTAGAAGACAGTGAGTAATTCCTCTTATGGATCTGGGCAAAGTATATCTAAAACCTTCTGGAAAGGACTAAGCATTTTAGATGCTATTAAGAACATTTGTGATTCATGCGAAGAGGTCAAAATAACATTAAGAGGAGTTTGAAATAAGTTGATTCCAACCCTCATGGATGACATTGAGGAATTAAAGACTTCAATGGAGAAAGTTACTAAAGTTATGGTAGAAATATCATAAAAACTAGAATTAGAAGTGGAGACTGAAGATGAGCTTGAATTGCTGAAATCTTATGATAAAATTTTAATAAATGATTTTTTTTTTCTTATGGATAAGAAAAGAAAGTGATTTCTAGAGATTTCCACTCCTGGTGAAGATGCTGTAAAGATTGTTGAAATAACAACAAAGGATTTAGAATATTACCTAAACAATTGATAAAGCAGCAGTGGGACTTGAGAGGATTGACTCCATTTTTGAAAACCATTATACTTGGAGTAAAATGCTATCAAACAGCATTGCATACTACAGAAAAAAAAATTATTCATTAAAGAAAAAGTCGATAAATGTGGCAAAATTCATTATTCTCTTATTTTACGAAACTGTCACAGCCACCTCAACCTTCAGCAACCAGAATGCTGATCAGTCAGCAGCCATCAACATCAAGGCAAGACCCCTCACCAGCAAAGAGACTACAACTCACTGAAGGCTCAGATGATGGTTATTTTCTTTAATTAATTAATTTATTTTAATTAGTTTCAAGTATACAGTAAATCGGTTAGACATTTATATAGTTTATAAAATGATCCCACAATTGCTCCTTCTCTCCACTGGTTTAACATCTAGCCAAAATGTTAATGCTAAGTGCATTCCTTATGCCGTGTTCCTCATCCCCATGACCGATAATGGTTATTTTTTAAAGTATTTTTAAATTAAGGTATATACGTTGTTGTTTTAGATGTAATACTATTGCATTGTGTCTAAAATAGACAACAGTATAGTGTAACGGTATATAGTATAGTGTAAACTTAACTTTTATATGCAATGGAAAAACCAAAAACTTTGTTCATTGTGGTGGTCTGGAACTGAACTTCCAATATATTTGATGTATGCCTGTAAAGAGCATCACTATGCTGTAGAACAACTCTAGTGGCCTAATTTTAAGAAAAAAATGCTGAAAAATTAACGAAATTCCATAAAAACTGTGAACCAAAGGTCTAAGAATTTCAAGGAGTCCCAAGCACAAGAAGCACCAATTAAACCGTGCCAAGGAATCAAAATCAAATTGCTCAAAAGTGGGATGCATGAAAAAAAATCTCAACACACCAGAAAAAAAGACAACTCACATACAAGAGAATACAGATAAAATTGACAGCAACTTTCCCATTGGAAAAATTGCAAAAAAAAAAAAAAAAAAAAAAAAATTAGTGAAGCATTTAAATTACTGAAAAAAGTCAACCCAGAATTCTATATATACATAGTGTAAAAATACCTTTTAAAATGAAGGCAAAATGAGGAGTTTTTTTAGACATATGAAATCTAAAACATTTAATCTCCAGCAGACCAACAGTACAAATGATATAAAGGAAGTGCTTCAGTTAGACTAAAAGAAAAAGTGATACTAAATGAAGACATGATGAATCTTCACAAAGGAAAAAAAATATGTAAGAAATGTTTATTATTTAAATTTCTTTGAATACATATTTATGTCTTTAAAAATAATATCAATTTAGTGTGGGGTTAATAATATTAAATGCACAATTTATGAAAATTATAATATAACATGGGGGTTTCTTTTTCTATATATGAAATGTTATAATCAATTGAAAGTAGACAATGGTAATTTAAAAGTTAGAAAGTTAGAAAAGAAACATAAAGTAACAGAAAGCAGAAGAAATAATAAAGGTAAGCAAATTTAATGAAAGAAATAAATGATAGATTAAATGACACAGGAAATGTTTATTCTTTGAAAAGACTGATAAAATGGCAATCCTTGGCAAGACTGATAAGGAAAAGAGAAAAGATACAATAGTCAATATCAGGAATAAAGAGTTGGACACAAATGATCCTAGATTTGGTAAAATATATTCTCTATCAAATACCTACACTAGACATCCATCTTTTCCTACTACTGACTTTTAATGAAGCATAGACTACATTTTTAAATGTTTTTTTCGAGGCTCAAATTTTTATTTTATGCTTGACTAGTCAATTTTTAGTAAAGCTTATTGGCCCTTAATTTTTCTGAACTATTTTCAACTATATGTGGACTGGTATCTGAAATCAGTCAAATTGCCTTGTATTTTTTCCCCATAATAATATTATTTCTAATTACTTTTCATTTTCAGAGAAAAAGTTATTGCCCTAAAAACCATTAGTGGTGACCAATTTGTTTCCTTTTTGAATATCATCATGAGTTCATAAATTCTTTTTTTTTTTTTTCCAATAAATTATGGTCATTTGTTTGGATGTTTAGATTTTCTTCTCCTATCTCAATGAGAGCTTCCTCAGGTTGGCTCATGTGTCTTTTCCACCTAACCAAATGTTTGTTTCCTGGAAGTTTTGACAAATTGATCTTTAATCTTTGACAAATGTTTTGTTTCCTGGAAGTTTTTCTGGACTCATCTTATATATTCCCATCATGCCTTAGACCAGGAATCAGCTGCTTATCTAAGGACCTCTGGTTATTTAGTGGTAAATTATATTTAGAGGCCACAAGTGTATGCTCATTGCTACCCAGTTGCCATTGATTCTTGCTCTTTTTTTTTCGAGTATACGCCAAGGAAATACATATTTTTTAAAAAATATATAAATCATAACTTCATAGTGATATTACAAATTCAAATTTAAGATTATAGCATTTTACTTGACCAATCTGATTTTCTTTGTATATTTTTTCCTATATTGAAGTCTTGATTCTAAAAATATTAACATTTCAGCTAATTCCCTTACTTATACATAAAATAATTCCAAAATAGTAATACTTATATTACTATGAATAACAATCCTATTTAATGCAGTTTAAGATAGCTTAAGATATTTGTCTCTCATATTCTTAGACTATATCTCTATAGGGATCTACAGTGAAAATGCATTGTTTCAAAATCACTTAAAATAATTACTTTCTTTGTATGATTAGCCACCATGCAATTATTCTTCTGAAAAATATTGTAACAGTCGGAGTTTTTTAATGGCTCATAAGTTGAAGGAGATATATTTGCTCACACAATTAAAAGTGCAAAGGTCAAGAGAATGGGAAGATAATGCACAGACTGGGAGAAATTAACTGAAAAAGACATTTCTAATAAAAGACTATTATCCAAAATATAAAAAGAACTCTTAAAACTCAACAATAAGACAATAAACAATTCAATTTAAAAATGACCAAAAGATCTAAACACACATGTTACCAATGGAGATATATACATGATATATACATGAAGATATAAACATGAAAATATGCTATACATTATATGTCATTAGAGAATTAAAGCAACCATGAGATCCAACTACACATCTATTAGAATGGCCAAAATCGAAAACAATGACAAAACCTAATGCTGGTAAGGTTGTGGAGTGACAGGAACTTTCATTCATTGCTAGTGAGAATGAAAAGTGGTACAGCCACTTTGGAAGACAGTTATACAGTTTCTTACAATACTAAGAAACATACCCTTTATTTGAGTATTGACTGAAATAAAAAGAAAATTTATGTCGACACAAAAACCTGCACACAGATGTTTATAGCAGCTTTGTTATTGCCCAAACTTGGAAGCAACCATGATGTCCTTCAATAGGTGAATGGATAAATAAACTTTAGAACATCCAGACAAAGAAATATTATTCAGTGCTAAAAACAAATGCGCCCTCAGGCCATGGAGAGACATAGTAGAACCTTAAGTGCATATGACTATGTGAAAGAAGCCAATATGAAAAGGCTACATAGAGTATGATTCTAATATATGACATTCTAAAAAAGGCAAAATAATGGAAATAGAGAAAAGATCAGTGGTTGCCAGGGGTTGGGCTTGGGTGTGGGGAGGAACAGACAGAGCACAGAGGATTTTTAGGGTAATAAAACTATTCTGTATAATGCTATAATGATGGATACATGCCATTATATATTTGTCTAAATCCACAGAATGTATAATACCAATACTGAATCTTAATATAAACTTTGAATAATAATGATGAATCAATGTAAATTTATCACTTTTAACAAATGTACCACTCTGGTGTGAGATGTTGATAGTAGGAGATATGTTTGTACAGAGAGTATATGGGAACTCTCTGTACTTTTTGATCAAATTTTCTGGGAACATAAATTTATTCTAATGATAAAATGTATTAAAAAATTATAGAAGTTAGTGAGACTCGATATAGTGCTTTTAATGATATTATCAAGGACTTGACTTTGCCCCATATCTCCTCTTGGCTTTCTGAGGTGTTTTATACCTAATTTTCCATATGATGACCTCACCTAGAATATTCCATTATTTGTAAATTGTAGTGGCAGCTGTAAGTCTCACATTCTCAAAAACCAGAGAATGTCAAGAGATAGAATCTCCTCTCATTTCTTCCTATGAATTTTAGTTATCATCTAGTGGCATTTCTTTTCAAGCCTGAAGGAATTCCTTTAGAATTTCTTTGAAAGCAGGTTGCTAGCATCTAGTTCTTTCATTCTTTCTTTATCCAGAAATATTTTTATTTCAGCTTCATTTTCGAAGGATAAGTTTGTTGGATAAGGAATTCTTAGGTGATTTATTTTTCTTGGCATTTTGAATACTGAACATTATCCCACTGCCTTTTGGTAGTTTTGATGAGATGCTAGTCATTAACATATAGACACTCCTTCCACATGATGATTTGTTTTTCTCTTGCTCCTTTCAAGATATTTCTTTATCTTTCATTTTCAAGCCTGACTATGTTGTTTCTAGGATTTGATCTCTTGTGTTCATTCTGTTTGGGATTGGTTAAGATTCTTCAGTCTGTAGATTAATGTTTATCGTCAGACTGTAAAAGTTTCCAGTGATTATTTTTTTTCAAAAACTATTTTCTGTCACTTTCTCCCTTTCATCTCCTTTGGAAACTTTGATTACATTTATATTGGTATACTTGATTTTTTTTTTTTTCTATAGGTTTCCTAGGCTCTTTGCATTTTACTTTCAATCTTTTCTTCATTTTTGTTTTTTTTTCTTCTGCCATCTGGAATTTGCTGCTGAGATTCTCCAGTGAAACATGCATTATATTACTTTACTCTTCAACTCTAGAATTATCATTTGGTTCTTTTTAATAATTTACATACCCCTATTGAGAATCTCTTTTAGGTGATTCATTGTTGTCATACTTTCCCTAAATTTGTTAAAAACAATTTCATTTATTTCTTTGGATTTATTTATAGTAAGTGTTTTGAAGTCTTAGTATGTTAAATCTTACATCTGGGGATATTAAGAGAGAATTTCTATTGACTGTTATTAACCCGAGTATGTCACAATTTCCAGTTTCTTTACGTCTCATAAACTTTTTATTGAAAACTGAACACTTCAGATAATTCTTGTAGCAACTCTGGATTCTAAAGTTTTTTTGAAGATTGTTTTTATTGCTTTGGGTTTGTCATTGTTGTTATTCTTGTTATAATCTGTGAGCCTAGCTTCTCAGAAATTGATCTTTATGGCCACGAATTAGTAGTCATTTAATGATTCCACCTAGATTGTTTAAACACCTAAAGCCAGTAAGACATTGTGTGTGTGTTTCTGAGGAAGAACATTCAATGTTTGAGTCATTTATAGGTCTGTCTTGGTTTATGCTTTGCACTAGACCCCTCTGAGTCTCCTATGTCTGTATGCCAACGTCGTTATAGGCCAGGAGTGTGTAAATAGCTTAGGGCCTTCTCAAATCTATGCTTGAGCAAGGCCCCTTCTGTTCTTCTGCAGAGCAACAGCAAAGAATATGCTTTCTAAAACCAGAAATATCACAGTAGCACAGCCCACCATTGGCTATTCCGCACATGCTATTTATAAAGGTAATTTTATCAGGAAATAATAAGCTAATTTGTCAATGGGGAAGAAACTACTGGTCTCCATGGCCTACCTTGCACTGGCAGAACTTCCACATTGCCCAAGCTGAGAGTGGGAAAATGGGATAAACCCTAGGCCAGGAGGACAAGATTCTCATTCTTCTTGCCTGAAGTTCAACAATATTTCAAATATAAATGCTTCTCAGGTTGTCCTATTCTTTTGAAAAATTTCCCAAGTCTTGAAATGATTGTTTTGGTCTTATTAGTTTTCTAGTTACTTTTTAAAGAGTGACTCATTCATCCATAGCTATAAACCCCCACATCTCTTTTATGAGCATATTAAGCAAAAATGATCAAGAGCTCATGAGCAGAAGGAATAGGAAAATGTGTTCATTTTTAAAACAGACTAAAATCCTCAAAATAAAATAAATCAATGACCTTGCCATTTTTTAGGTTTCTATATGAAAATCTACATGCTCTAACTTCCTATTATATTTTTGTAAATTCTAGACCAGAATATTTTACTAAACAAAATTTTTGTTAAGCAATTCGTTATGCTTCTTTTAGCTTTCCTTTGTTAAGTTCCTAGATATCAAAACCATTTGATTTATTTATCTACTACACTTTTACTATTTTTCTAATAA
>NW_011888839.1:10813575-10820767 GCF_000151845.1 Pteropus vampyrus | reverse complement strand
CTGGAAAGACACAACTACTACCTGTTATTCATGTAACCTACAATTTAATGTGGGGAATTAGACATCTACTCCAATGTCAATACAAGAAGAGATATGATAAGGGCCAAAGAGCATATTGATAATAATATGTGTAATGTTAACAAAAATATTAAAAATGTCTGTATCTTATCCATTTATTATTTTGCCAGGCATCATTTTAAATTCTATACATGGTATTAACGAATGTAAGTACTCTACATGGTATTAGTAACTGAATCTCAATTAGAACTTAAGGAGTCTGGTTCTTGAAACTGGACCCTTAAATACTATACAACATAATAGCCTATCTGCCTTAGTACTTTGATTTTCAACCTTCATTTTTAATTTATAAGACATTTCTTCATCTAAAAACTTATTAAGAGACTTGTTATAAAAACTATTAAAAGTGGAGTATCTTTGGTTAAAGTGGGGAGAAGGAACTGGAGCCAGTCTCCCATGGAGCATTATGTGTTGTCTTCTAGCTACAGATCTAAAGGCTGACATTAACCTAAAAAATAACTGATACTTTTATTTTACTAAAAAATAACTATTTAATATGAACTTTGACATTCTAATACCTAATTAATTTATCTATTTATAACAGGTATTATTGTGACATTAAAACCCAGAAATATAGGGTATCCTGAGATACAAAGTAAGGAGCATATTGTCAAGCTGAAATTGAAGATACTGGGGTTTTGCTGTCTAGAGCTCAATATTTTAAAAACTTTTCTCAACTCACATGTGCAAACAAATACAGGATTAAGAAGCTGTAAAGGTAGGAAATGACCTTTAAAAAGATGAAAAGCACTACTCGTTAATTATTAGTCAGCTGGGTGATCTTGTCTAATTCTATAAAGAGGCCAAAAAGCATAGATAACTGGCAGCCACCAACAGAGAGAGTTTGAATACTATGAATACTCCATAAAATCTATGCACCTTTTAAAAGTATTTGCTCTCCCAATCTTAAATGTGCTTCCCATTATTCTCTCTTCATTAACAATGAAAAGAGAAATATACTGACATTATATATTTTTCTAAATTCATCACCAGTAATTACTTTCTCTAAAATTGTCTGGATATAAGAAAGAAACACAAAGCCAAAATTTACAATATTTCTTCTCAGAGTACAGCCTTTAACTTCAATAGTTATCAATACATATGGTTTTAAGGAAGTAAATATTTGAAAACAAGCAACCTCAGTTTCTGGTCACCTTTGGCATCTTTACCTATAAAAACGGTTAAATGTGAGAAACAATCGAAGTAAATAAATAGATACAAAAGTAAATAGGTACCCGAAATAAATGTGTAGATTTTATTCACATGCCTCCTTCCCACACATAAACACACTGCTACATTTGTTCACTGAACATTTCCCCTTTTCTATTGTTTTCCTTTAATTAATCTCATGAAGATATTAATGCACTTCAGCCTTGCCACAAAATAGTTTTTTTAACCTTCATTGTTAAAACTGAGCACCAGTATACTTTAAAAAAAGGTTAAAATATTTTCTTAGAATATTTTCAACTCTACTATTATTAAGATTAATTTATTAGTGAAATTTTGAAAAAGTATTTTAGGTTTAGGCAGCAAAATTACTAATATGTTAAATGTAGTCATTCTACATTTAAAATTAAATCATAAAACACAATAATTATACTGCTGAAAAGAAGATGCCTTTAGAGTGCCTGATATTTCTTGAAAGCTTCTAATATAAAAGTATATCTCCAATATACTTCTTTTATTGTGGAGTCTTACATTACACTGTGCCCTACTGGACACAAAATCCAAAACCTCTTCTAATTTTTAAAGGAACCGTAAGTGATTAAGAGGATTTAACTAAAATTTTTCTATGGTTTTGGGAGTTTTACATCACAGTAAACAATCCCAACAAACAAAGAAACATAATAAACCCCTCCCTTTAGACATTGTTAGTTTTTCAAGTCTAATATTTAATTTGCCACCAAACTTTTTTTTCCGTGTCATTCCCTACTAAATGCTTCTATCTCATCTTCTAAGACACTTAATATTCCTCATCACAATTAGTGTTTTCTTTTATGGAAATCTGGGCACTGGGTATCCAGATAATACATAATTTGTGTTGGACCATGAATTTCCCTAACAAAGTGGTTATATTTGTTTGATCAGGTTATTTAACTCTAAAGAACTCTGTGCATGCTCTTAGTGCTATGGTTATGAATTTTGATATTATTTTTTTACATTCCACAAATATCTCTATATATTTGTTCCTGTATTCTTATGGGATTTTCATATAAAATATTATAGGCAATGATATTATCATCATTATTCCAATATGCTACAAGGTTTCATTGCTATTGTTATTGTTGGAGCAATCGGATTTCCGGTAACACACACACCTCTCGGTCCTTTTCACTGCCAAAGAAATGAATTTCAAAAAAGTGATGAGGTAAAAGACTAGTCAAACCTAAAACTGGCTAACCACGTGGAATCATGGTTACATACACTTGGGATGGGTACAGGTTACAGCCAGGGAAGATGGAGAGCTGGGGGTTGGGTGGTGGGTGGGGAAGGTCTGCATTATATGTGGGGCACTGACTGGTGGTTGGTTACAAAGGCATTCTTAAGTGACTGGCAAGTGAGGTCATTTTGATTGACATTTCGCTGCTATATAATTCTTTGCCTAGTGTATATGTGCCTACCCAGAATTCAGTCTGTTATAATTAGATCATGAACTTCCAGGCATAAACATAGTATTATAATGAAGCTTAAGTTGTAGGCAAATTAGAATAGTACAGTACCTTCTGCGCCGGTGTCTGTAGCCAGATTAGATCAGCTAAGACTGTGGCCCTCCTTTCCTTAGTCTCTGGGAAAACAGGAGGAATTCTCTAACTACCAATGGAGTGTTCTTTGAGCATTCTCTAGGCTGGGCCTCTATTCTTTTGTTCCTCTGTTGCTCATGTCTGACTGGCTACCCAACAGTATCATTAAGGACTCTCCTGCCAAGTTAGAAATCGTTATGTTTTAATGTCTTTCCTGCCATCCAAATGGTCATAGCTCTTACACTAACAAATGACATCCATTCTGAATACCTATCACTAAATCTCCAAAGAGTAACATCTGAACAAAGAATAAAAGGGGTAAAATCATATAGAGCTTGATTCTTTGAATGAGTTCTATTAGCTATAACTAACAATGGAATGGAAAAAATCAAAATTTGTCCTTAATATATTTTTTTCCTCTATATGAGTATGACTGTTTAATTTCTGAGGTTTTCACCTCTGGTTTAGTAGTGCATTCTAAAGCAAAACAATTTGCTTTGGCTTTGAGAAGTGCCACTAACAAATGTTAAACAAACTAGAAGTTTAGCAAATTTTCTAACTTACCTACGATTTATTATATAACCTTGAAGTTCTTTAATATCACTTCATATTTTAAATTTTAGTCTGACCTCTCGATTGCATTGCCATGTGTGTTTCCTGCTCTCTCAAAGGGAAGTGATCTAGATTAATGAGTTTGAACTCTACAGATTAATGTTCTATAAGTAGCAATCATTTTTTCAATTGGTATTATTTCATTATTTCAATTTTCTGAAATCACTCGGGACTCATAGTAACCTGGAGGGATGACAAACAATAAAATTAAGCTAAAACAGCCATGATGTAAATTCCCACAAACCTTCAGAAATATGCATCAATTTCGTTAGGATTAGACCAAAGACGAGCTGACTGCCGCCAAGGCAGAAAGACTATTTGTTCTTTAAAGGATCTTTCAAACCTCTATCCCTAAGGCTTGCCCTCTAACTAAAATCATGCCCAGGAGATAAACGGAAGCCAGTGAGATAACATTCTACAGAAGCACAGAATGTTTACTAAAATTTGATGAGAGAACATCAGACTATTTTACCAGAACATTGAGACAGCATTGGTGATGCAAATTAGTCTAAGAGGGTGGTGTTATAGTGAATGTAATAATCATCGATGGAATCATCCTTGTTAAAATTGAATATGTGCACCAGAAATGTAGGCAGAATGTTGTTGGGGAAAAAAACAAATTCAACAGTTAAAATACTCTATATTAACATTGCACATTATTGAGAGTATATAAATGTTCTTTATAATAATGCAATACACATATTTTTAGAGAAAACTCTCAAAACAGGTTTTCATCACCTGTATTCAAAACTTTCAGGTGCTGTAACAGTGTTCTTCTAGGATAGTATAATAATAAAAAAATAATAATAATAGTAATAGTAATAATATGAATAATAATATGAAGTAACTGGTAACATTTTCCTAAATAATTGCAATACTTTGTACACTGTAATTGTGAATGGGAAAATGAATAGGCATCTTTAAAGATACACCATTTATAATTAGCAACGTTTACCATATGCTTACTATACTGGAAGCATATACCAAGGGCTTTACACATATTGTGTCATTTCATCCTCATAACAAAGTCTTTGTTTCATCCTCATGCAGTGAAGTGCATAAAGACACATTTCTTAAAAGTTTGTGATATTTAATGAAATTCAATCAAAATAAATTTGACTACTTTTTTTATCACAACATTATACAATTTTTCTTATTACAATGAATAATTTTACTATCTTCATTAAGAATATGTATTAGAAAGGCTAAATAATTAACTCTCAGTCACAGGGGTAATAGAAATGGTACAGAAACTATTTGAGTGGAGACCATCTGACCAGAGAACTAGGATCTTAACCATCATTTGATCTGACCATATGAATATTCATTACAACAAAAATATTCTGAATTATTATTTGGCCAATATACTAGAAAAAAGAATAGACGAAAGATGCTGCTAAAGGCTTTTAAAGCATAGCCTCTGGGTCACAACTGACCATTAACTGTGCACTTCGGGTATAAATTATTCAAATCAAATCATAAACATATATTTATAATATATTATATACTGCAGATTTCCAGGAATCCACAGCTGGGAGGAAAAGCAAAGCATACAAAAAGAAGTAAAAAAAAAAATCAGAATTAATTTTAAGTAATGATTTAATTGCAATAAAAGCATTGTTAAGAGAAACTGTAGACTTAATTCCCCATTAAATGATACAAAAAATTGAATATTATCCATAAACTGAAGGGAATTCATCAGATGAGTTCGACCAGAAAGACTTTTCATAAGATACAAGAATATACAATATTTGAAAAGAGAGAGGAATATGTCAAAATGTAATCCACAATAATAGAGCACCTTTATTTATCTATGGTCCCTGGGTGTTTTGTACTGGTGGGAATCAGAAACATAAATGGCTAACAGCTTTACAAAGGTAGTTTTGATTTGAAAAAGGTACATGGAAAATAAATGTTAGTGTGTTGTAATCTCAGGCTTTACATAGACAACAGCAAAGAAAAAAAAAAGGCAATGAATTTGATCTCTGTTATCTCTTGTAAAAATCTGATCTGTTAACACACATTCATAAATGTAATTTCCTACACAGGTATAATGAACAACAATTCCTCATAAAGCCTACAACACAGACACACACATACACAAATAAAACTTAAAGTGAGTTTTGATGCTTATGTGGAATTAACTATTAGACAAATAGAGACATTTTCTAAACTACAAAGACTAATACACGAAAAGCTATCATGGGGAAAAGAGGTATGAATCAAGTTTTAAAAGGATGATATTATTTCGAGTAATGAATATTGCATTGGAAAATAAATTTTGAGAGTGCAGTATAACCTGCTAAAGTTAATAACACTGATACAATTCATTAAGCAAAGATTTATTGAACATCTTCTCTCACATACAAACAAGCTGGACCTTAGAAATATATGGATGGATATTGAAAGATTCTTTTCCTGAAGTAGTTTATGATTTAATGATAGAAATAGGCATATATTGCCTAAAATCAGAGGGTTTTTAACACAATGAAAATGCTCTGTATGATAGCATAATGATGAATATATGTCATCATACATTTGTCGAAACTCATAAAATGTTCAACATCAAGAGTAAACCATAACATAAATTATGGACTTTTGGTGATTATAATGTGTCAGTGTAGGTACATCAGTTATATCAAATGTGCCACTCTGTTGGGGATGTTGATAATGAGGTAGGCTATGCACACATGGGGGCAGGGGTTATATTTTCAATTTTGCAGTGAATCTTAAACTGCTCTAAAAAATATAATCTTAATTTAAAAGAAATTACCTGGGTATATTTGTGTGGGTTTATTTCTGGATTCTCTATTCTGTTCCATTGATCTATGTATTTATCCCTCCACTGATACCACAGACTATTATTGTAGCTATATAATGAATTGAAATCAAGCACACTGATTCTTCCTATATTTTTTTTGAAAAATGTGTCAGCTATTCTAATTCCTTTGCCTTTCCATATAAATTTTAGGATAATATTGTCTATATCTACAAAAATTGTTTCTTCAATGTTCTTCAGAATTGCATTAAATTTGTATATTAATTTTAGATGAAGTTCAAAAGTCATTTTCTCCAAATCAATCAATATCTATTACGACGACTATTAGGAAATGTTCAAATCTTACTTGACATATCATAATCAACAAAAGTTCATGATTTACATTATGGTTTACTCTTGATGTTGAACATTTTATGGGTTTGGACAAATATATAATGACACATATCCATCATAATGCGATCATATACAGTATTTTCAGTGTGTTAAAAAACCTCTGTGCTCCATCTATTCATCAATTCCTTCACTGCAAAATCTTAGCTACCACTGAGCTTTTTACTCTCTCTTTATTGTCCTGTTTACATTGTGTCACGTAGTTGGAATCATACATTATGTTGGCCTTTCAGATTGGTTTCTCTCAATTATTATTTCTTTTAGATTCCTCCATTCTTTTTCATGGCTTGAAAGCTTGTTTCTTTTTCTTTGTTTTTTTTTTTTTTTTTTTTTTTGAGTTAACACATCTTACACTACTTTCAAGTATACAACATGGCGATTCAATACTTATATACCTATGATGTGATCACCATAAGACTAGTAATAATCTGTCACCATACAATGCCATTACATTATTAACTATATTCCCACACTGAATATTATATCCCCATAACATTTATTTTATAATGAAAAATTTGAATATGTTATTTCCCTTCATTTTTTTCACCTATCACTCTACTCTCCTCCTCTCTGGAAACCATAAGTTTGTTCT
>NW_011888839.1:10811976-10813505 GCF_000151845.1 Pteropus vampyrus | reverse complement strand
CTGTTTTGTTTTTCTGTGCATTTGTTTTGTTTTATTTTCTTTAGGATCCACATGTAAGAGAAATCATATGGTGTTACTCTTTCTCTATCTGACTTTTTTCACTTAGCATAATACTCTCTAGGTCTATTCATGTTGTCACAAAAGGTAAAATTTAATTCTTCTTTATTGCTTGAGTAATATTATATATATGTCATAGATAATATATACCTTATTGTATACATTACATTTTTATATATTTAAAATCCATTGATGGGCACCTAGGTTGCTTTTACAACTTGGCTATTATAAATGATTCTCCCACCACCAGCTACTTTTTGGGGTGAGCTGGATTGACATGTGGTTGTACGAATTACTCTCCCTCCTTCATATCTACTCACTCACTCACTCACTACTCACTCATTTATTCATTCATTTATTCATTCAGAGCATTCTGAGTGTCAGGTGCTGGGCCACGGTGACACATACCACAAGCCCTGGCTGAGCTGTCTTCTATGAGAACAGCTGCATCTGTCGTGACAGGGCTGTGAATGGAATACACAGGAGAGGGACGGAAGTGACCAGAGGGGGTGTGTTCAGTGTCCATCAGAAAGAGGGGCCACCAGATGTTACCACAGCACTCAAGAGGTGGCCTGGCCTTCGTCAGCACAGAAGGACCGCCGTCGCTCAGAATTTTTCTAGTAAAGTCTGGGAACCTCCTCCAAGGGCACGTCACCTGCTCTGCAGGACATAGAGATGCATACATTTTTTCAAATTAGTGTTTTCATTTTCTTCAAATAAATACCCAGAAGTAAAATTGCAGGGTCACATGGTAGTTTTATTTATAATTTCTTGAGGACCCTCCATACTGTTCTACTTCTGTGAAAAATGCTATTGGCATTTCGATAGGGATCGCATAGAATCTGTAGATTGCTTTGGGTAGTATGAGCATTTTAATGATGTTACTTCTTTTTATTCATGGTCATAGCATATCTTTCCATTTATTTGTGTTGTCTACCATTTCTTTCATCCTTATAGTTATCAGAGTATAGATCTTTCACCTTCTTGGTTAAATTTATCCATAGGTATTTTACTCTTTTTTTAATGGAACTGCAAATGGGATTGTTTTCTTAACTTCTCTGATAGTTTGTTATTAGTGTATAGAAATGCAATAAATTTCTGTATAATAATTTTATATCTTACAACTTGATTAAATTTATTAGTCCTAATAAGGTTTTAAAGTCCCTTACTATTATTGTATTACTGTCAATCTCTCCCTTTACGTCTGTTAATATTTGCTTTATATATTTAGATGCCCCTATGTTAGGTGCATAGATATTTATAAATGTTATATCCTCTTGTTGGATTGACCCCTTTATAATTATGTAATGCTCTACTTTGTTTCCATGTACACTCCTTATTTAAAAGTTTATTGTCTGAGTATTGCTATCCCAACTTTCTTTTAGTTTCCATTTGAATGGAATATTTTTCTATCCCTTCACTTTCAGTCTGTATCTTTTGATCTAAAGGGAGTCTCTTGTAGGCAGCATAGA
>NW_011888839.1:10809242-10811293 GCF_000151845.1 Pteropus vampyrus | reverse complement strand
ACTTTATATATATCCTGCCACTCCCTTCTGGTCTGCAAAGTTTCTGCTGAAAAAATCAACTGATAGCCTTATGCAGTTTCCCTGGTGTACGGCTAGTTGTTTTCTTCTTGCTGACTTCAAGATTCTCCTTTATCTTTAACTTTTGCTATTTTAATAATAAAATGTCTTGGTGTTGATTGTTTTAGGTTTATCTTGTTTGGGACCCCTGTGGTTTCTGGATCTGGATGTCAATTTCTTAACATAGGTTAGGAAAGTTTTCGGCCATTATTACTTCAAGTAGTTTTCTGCCCCTTTCTTTCTTTCCTCTCTTTCTGGATCCCTATAATATGAATGCCAGTATACTTGATGTTGTCCCAGATGTCTTTTGAACTATTCTTGTTTTTTTATCATTTTTTTGCTTTCGCTATTCTGATTGATTTCTACTCTTCCAGGCCTCTAATCTGTTCTGTGTTAATTCCCTACAGAGTATTTGGTATTTCAGTTACAGTATTCTTCAGCTTTGATTGGTTCTTTTTTATATTTTCTAATTTATTTTTAAAGTTCTCATTTCGTTCCTTTAGTCTTCTCTGAAGTTAAGTGCATATCTTCATGATCATTACTTAGAATTCCTTACCAGGCAAATTATCTATCTCTGTTTCATTATGGTTTTTTAGGGGGAGTGGTAAGGGAGGTTTCTTGTTATTTCATTTGGAACACATTCTTATGGCTCCTTGTTATGTCTGACTTTCTGTTTGTTTCCATGAATTAGATGAAATAGCTACCTCTCCTAATCTTGAAGGAATGATCTTGGGTAGGAGTGACTTTGCTGTAGACTGTATATGCTGTATGTCATTGGTAGGTCAAATAAAGCCAAAGCAGCTGGGCATAGCACTGGTGTGCCCTGGTGTGCAGACTGGCTGGGTCTGGAGCAGGCGCTGGTTGTGGCCTGGGGTGCATTGTAGCAGCCTTGGGAGTCAACTAGATCACTTGGATTGAGCTCTTGCCATGCTATCTAGTTGGAGGGGAAATGTAAACAATGGCATTGGCTGTCATTCCAATCCCAGAGAATTCCCACAGGTCCTGGGTTATTCTTGCAGTTCCCCACTCATTTGGCATGTACCCTAGGCTTAGTAAATGATGTTTTTTAAAATCATTTTTATTTCTGTGTCCCCAGGGCAGGGTAGTCTGCATGTAAGCCTTTCAGGGATATTTCTCCCTACTGCAGTTTACTTCACTGGGGTAAAATTCTCATGGTTATCATATCTCCATCTCTCCTACTCTTCTCTATGTGTTCTTTCCCTCTTGTGTGTGTGTGTGTGCACAGAAGCTGCTCAATTAGCCCTCAGTTATTCTTCAGGAGGGAACTGTTCTATAGGTAGGTGTATATTAAGTGTTTTCAAGGGAAGAGGACATCTTAGACACTCTTCCACTCATTTCATTTTAGCACTGAATAGTATTCCATTTTCTGGATATCCCATGGTTTATTTATCCATTCATCTTCTGAAGGACATCTTGGTTGATTCCAAGTTTTGTCAATTATGAATAAAGCTGCTATAAACATCTGCGTGCAAATGTTTGTGTGGGAATAAATTTTCAGCTCATTTGGTTTAATATCAAAATATATGATTGCTGGAGTGTATGGTAAGAATATAGTTAACTTTGTAAAAAAAAAATTGCCAAATTGTCTTTTAAAATGGCTGTACCATTTTCTATTCTCCCAGTGATAAATGAGTGTTCCTGTTGCTCTACAGCCTTAACAGCATTTAGTATTGTCAGTTTTCTGGATTTTGACTATGGAAAAATGTATGCAGCAGCATCTCATCTTTGTTTTATTTTTTACTATTAACATATGATGTGTAGTACATTTTCATATGGTCATTTGCCATGTGCATATCTTCTCTTCTGAAGTGTTTGTTCAGGCCTTTAGCTCATTTTAAAATCAAGTTATTTATTTATTTTCATTGCTGTTTTAAGAGTTCTTGTATATTTTGCAGAGCAGTCCTTTATAGATGTGTCATTTTCAAATATTTTTATCCAGCCTTTAGTTTGTCTTTTCATTCTCTTGAAAGTGA
>NW_011888839.1:10804725-10809002 GCF_000151845.1 Pteropus vampyrus | reverse complement strand
TCCTATGTCTACAGTCATCCTTTTTATGTACCTATGCAGTTGTTTCAACACCATTGTTGAAAAGAAAAGCTTTACTTCATATTGCCTTCACTCTTTATCAAAATGAGTTGACTATATTTATGGAGGTTTGTAATGAGGCTTTTATTTTGTTCCATTGATCACTTTGATCCATTTATCTTCTGCCAATACTATACTGTCTTTATTACTATGATATTATAGTAAGTCTTTGAGTAATGTCAGTCCTTCAACTTTGGTCTTCAATATTGTGTTTGCTATTGTGGGGCTTATTTTTCTCCACATAAACTTTAGAATCAGTTTATCAATATCTATTGATATCAATATATAACTTTCTAGATTTTGAATGGAATTGCGTTGAATCTACAGAACAGTTTGGAAAGAACTGACATCTTGACAATATTGAGTCTTCCTATTCATGAACATATGCTATCTCTCCATTTATTCAGTTTTTTTTTTTGATACCATTCATCAGAGTTTTATAGTTTTGCTCAAGTAGATTTTGTATCTATTTCATTAGGTTTATACCTAAATATTTGATTTTTTAGTTGCTCTTATAAATGGTATTATTTTTAATTTCAATTTCCACATTGTCATTGGTACTATATAGGAAAGCTATTGAAGTTTGCATATTAATCTCGTATCCTGCAACCTTGTTATGATCATTTATTAGTTCCAGAAGGTGGTGGTTGATTTTTTTTTTAATTTTATAAATGCAGTCATGTCATTTATGAACAAAGACAATGTAATTTATTCCTTCTAAATCTGTATACCTTATACTTCCTTTCTTGTCTTACTGCACTAGCTAGAATTTCCAGTACAATGATGAAAAATAGTGGTAAAACATCTTTGCCTATACTTGATCATAGTGGAAAAACTTTGAGTTTCTAATCAATAAGTATAACATTATTCTTAACTGTAGGTTTTTTGTAGTTACTTGTTATTAAATTGAGGAATTTCCCTTCTATTCTTATTTTACTGAGAGTTTTTATCACAAATGGGTATTACATTTTATTAAATGCTTGTTCTGTATCTATTGATAAAATCATTTATTTTTTTTCGTTCTTAGGCTATTGATATGATAGGTTACATTAAGTGATTTTCAAATGTTAAACTAGACTTGCATACCTGAGATAAATCCACTTTAGTCTTGATGGATAATTATTTTTGTAGTTTATTGAATTATATTTGCCAATATTTTACTGAGAATTTTTAAAGCTATTTTCATGAGATATACTGGTCTGTAGTTTTCTTATAATATTTTTGTCTGGTTTTGGTATTAGGGTAAGATGAACTTCATAGAATGAATTAGAAAGTAGTCTTCCTTCTTTTATACTTTGAAAGAGTATTGTAGAGAATTATTGTAACTTCTTCCTGAAATATTTAGTAAAATTTACCAATGAACCGATCTGGGCCTTTTGCTTTTTGTTTTAGGGAGTTGTGAATTATCGATTAAATTTCTTTATAGGTATAGCCCTATTTGTATTGTCTGTTTCTTCTTTTATGACTTTTAGCAAATTGTGTCGTTTAAAAAATTGGTCTATTTCATCTAAGTTATCAATTTTGTGGGTATAAAATTTTCAAAGCCCAACTGATTTTGACAAAGGTGCAAAAGCAATTAAATGATGAAAAAGACAGCCTTTTCATTAAATCATGCTGGAGCAGTTGAGCATCAATAGGCAAAGATAATGAGACTGAACCAAGTGTCACACATTATACACAAATAAAGTAAAATTTGATTATAAACATGAAGTGTAACCTTTTTATAAAGTTATAAAAGAGGAAGTTTTCAAGATCTAGAGCCAGTCAAAATATTCTTAGATTTAACACATAAAGCCTGATCTATATAAAAAGAAAATGGATAAGTATGTATTCAGCAGAATCATAAATATTTGTCTATAATAATCTTTGGAAAGAAAATGAAAAGACAAGTAAAAGAGCAGAGAAAAATATTTAAAATATATATACAAAAGACTAGTGTCTAGAATATATCAAGAACTTTCAAAATTCAACAAGAAATAAAATAAAATAATCCAATTAGATGACGGGCAAAAGTCATGAAGAGAAATTTCTCTTGAAAAGATATACAAATGGAAAATAAGAAAGTAAAAACAAAGTTACACACCATAGGGCTTTACATAAAGACACATTAAAACCTCAAGAGATACCTCTACATAGGTACCCAAATGGCTAAAATTAAAAAAAAAAAAAAAGTGACCACCCAAATGATGGTTAAATGTGAAAAAAAAAAGATAACTCGAACATTACTATTGGGACAAACGAGTATACAGCCAATATGGAAAACTGTTTGGCAGGTTAACATGCAACTACCAATCAACCCAGAAATTGCACTCCTGCGAACTTAACCAAAGAAAAGAAGAATTATGTTCATGACAGAACCCATACACAAACGTTTATATCAGCTTTATTCATAAGATCTCCAAACTGGAATAACCTCTTCAACGGCCTTCAGCAGTGAATGATCAAACAAAACATGGAGTACTACTCAGCAATACTTTAATATACTTCTTAATAGTAAAAAGAAATGCACTGTTGATCTGGATGAATCCCCAAAGAACTATACTGTGTGATAAAAGACCATCCCCAAAGATTAAATACTGTGTGATTCCATTTTCATAACATTCTCGAAATGCCAAAATTATGAAACGGAGAAGAGATTAGTGATTGTCAGGGATTAATGAGAGGTGGGGTAGAAGGAAAGCAGTGTGGCTTCAGAAGAACCACACAAGTGATCCTTTGGTGATGGAAATGTTCTGTGTATTGACTACATCAATGGCAACATACCACCAGTGATAATGTACTGTACTTTTGCATGTTACCACTGGAAGAAACTAGGTAAAGGGTAAGTGAGCTCTCTTACTATTATTTCTTATAAATACATGTAAATCAATAATTTTCTCAAAATTAAAGCATAATTTAAGAAAAAAAAAAACCGAGGTCTCTATTTTTAGCCCAGGAGGTTATGTATTTAAAAACACAAAAGAGGAACTAATTTATGGACAATATTCAAGTTTTAAAAATATTGATTTTGATATGCTCATGAAAATTTCCTCGCAGGTTTTAATCCTCTGGGAGCAGATTCTAAAATGAATCAGTGTGCACTATATTTATTTTTGAACCAAGGCTTGTTCAGTTTATCAATAGAAAACATTGTTTCTTTAACTTTTTAGATCAATACATGCCATTTTGTGAGTTTTAAGAGCCAATTATTTATCATTAATCCTTATAATAGCCGTTGCCAATGCCTTTTTAAAACATAAAATACACTCATATTTTAAGAAAAATATGAAGATAAGTAGGTGTTTAAATCATCTACTGATAAAGATGGAATGAGAGGTCATAGGGAAAGTGCTTTGATAGACCCTTCAACTGTAATAGAAATGGATTAACATTAAACATAATAGCAAAATAACACCTCTTTTGAGCTTACAATGGTTAAAAAAATAAAACAGGAAAAGGCTCTTTATAAAAGCATGAACAGTTTTAAAAAACCTTCCCACTTTCTACAGCAGAAAACATAAATTATATACTTTGCAACCAGCTGTAATGGTAGGCATAGGCAGCTGGTCCAATTTACTGTATAGTACTATTGTACATATTGTTTGATGCACAAATTGCTTATAATTTCTAGGAGTGCATCTTTGCTGTTTGATATTTTTAAGCAGCACTCCAAAAACTTGAAAAGTTGTAGACTTTTGGAGAGGCTAATTCTGAAAAGGCTTTAACATTGCTGAATGTGTTTTTTCACATCGTGGTTTACAATAGTTTTTTTCATATGTTCAAAAAAGTAAACACAAATGCATAGACTTCAGGAAAGAATTTAGAGAAATTTTCATAATTGTTATGTTCTGATTCTTGAAGTTAAATCTTTTAGCTGTGTCCATGACAAAAGTATATCTATCTGCTCCTCAAAAATCTGCCATCATCATAATTAGGAAAAGGAATTCAAAACTTCAGAGAGCACTGAATTTGGGTCAAGTATATTGAAAAAGAATTCATGATTTTGAGCAAAATTATTAGTTAGTTTTTTCAAAACAGAGGGGAAAAGCAAGCACCTAGATTAAAATCAAAAGTTCACATGATCCTCTATGAAATTATAAGGAAACTGAATCGAATAAATTTTTGGAATATCTGGATTTGTCTTTTAATATGTGTTAATGTGTTGAAGCAAGAGGAGGAAAGGTTAAAAATCCCTTTCTCATTCATTTAAACCTTTGTCAGTGCCCTAGGATGACTTCTGT
>NW_011888839.1:10779220-10804070 GCF_000151845.1 Pteropus vampyrus | reverse complement strand
TTAGCTTAATGTAAACTTTCACTTTATACATTTAACTTTTTGACTCTTTTATAATAACACTTAGCTTAAAACAAAAACACATTGTGAAGCTGTACAAAAATATCTTTATTTTTATCCTTATCCTATAGCCTTTTTTCTACTTTTAATTTTTAAAATTTTTATTGTTTCACTTTTAATTTTTAAAATTTTTATTGTTTTACTTTTAAAACTCTTTTGTTAAAAACTAAGACACAAGCACACACATTAGCCTAGGCCTACATAGTGTCAATGTCACTACCTTCCACCTCCACATATTGTCCCACTGGAAGGACTTTAAGGGCATTAACATGTATGGAGCCATCATCTCCTACAATAACAATGCTTCTGGAATACCTCCTGAAGGACCTGCCTGAGGCTCTTCTTGAGGAGGTGTCACTCATTCTTTTCAGAAATATGTTCATGGTGGTTTGCTTGTTTGTTTTTTTACTTTAATCATATATTTTCTCATAAGCAGATAAAGCACCATGAACAATTCTTTCTATTAATAAAAATCTTTCAGTATTTGGGTTTATGTTTTCAAATATTGTAAGGAGTTTTTTGAGGTCTGAGAAAGCTTCTGTTAATCCCTTCACTGTAAATTTTCTTGAGAAGATTCTTTTTCTTCTCTTGAAATTTTCTTTTCTCTGGCCTCTTTTTCAACTCTTCTTGTTCTTGTTTCAGTTCTAACAACTCCTTAGTTAATTCCTCAGGTTATTACTTCTTAGGGCACCTTAGTGTCATCTTTATCCCCACAGTGGTTAAGGTGGTTTGCCATCTCAAATATAATCTTGATTTTTGCAACCGCTTTATCTTTGGCAAATTCTTTGAAGTTATGGGCTACAATGTCACTAGGCAATACAAAATATTCTATTCCATTATAATCTTACAGAACTACTCTTGTATGAGGTCTGTCATTGACTGAAATGTTGTAATGAGGTGCATGATTATATGTCCTCCAATTGTTGTAGTCATATTGTTCTGTGATGACAGTCACAGATAATATGTCAAAAATCAAATTATGAAAGTTTTATAAACTGATAGAATGGACTCGAGTGATTATCATTGATCTCTTCTCTAAATGTCTCCTTTGGTCTTTAAAGCTCACCACATCTTCCTTTGAAAATCTAGGTAGACTTAAATAAGGATTAGTTTATTAAAATACTTATAGACCTCTTCCACTGACCCTAGTCCTATGTTCTAAGCCTTTATCTTTATTCTAACTTATATGTTCTGCATTTACAAAGCACTGTTTTAGGCACTGACATTAGTTTTATCTTTACTTCTTTGTAGGAAGATCTTAATAGCACTGTACAGGGATAGAAATAAAGAACAAGTCTACACAATTACTTCCAAGTATGTAGATATTGTGGCCAATTTCACATTTTGTATTAGATTTCATGGTATTTTACATATCGCATCATAACTCATAGATCGTTATTTATAGTACAGAGCTGTCTCTGAGCCTCAGATCCATAGATTGAATACATCAATTTTCAATATGAATGCCCAACGACACCTTGAAATCAGCTGAAGCTATAAGCTCTGATTCCCATTCCCCAGATCGCTCATTCAGCTAATTTTAATATATTGGGGAGCACAGCTACCCAACATCCAGTTTATGTCAGAAAAATTGGATATCACTCTGCATTAGTTTGCTAGAGTTGCCAAAATAAAGTACCACAGACTGGGTAGCTTAAACAAAGAATTCTTTTCTCACAACTCTGTAAGATAGAATTCAAATATCAAGGTGTTGGCAGTGTTGGTTTAGTCTGAGGTCCCTTTCCTTGGCTTGAAAATGACCATCATTTTTCTGATGTCTGCACAAGAGATTCCCTTTGTACCTGTGTCCAAATTTCCTCTTCTTATAAGGACATCAGTCATACTGGAACATGTCTTACCATAACGGCCTCATTTTAACTTAACTCATTAAAGACCCTTTCCCCCCATACACTCACATTCTGAGGTACTGGATGTTAGGACTTCAACATGAATTTTGGCATAACACATGCTTAATTTCTCCCTCATTCTTAATCTCCTATCTTCAATCAATCACCAGGCCCTGCTGATTCTACTTATAACATATGTCTGTAATATGTCTACTTTTCTCCATCACACTACATTAACCTAATATATGACAGCATTAGGTCACACTTAGATTTCTGTAAAGACTGCTCATCTCATCCTGCTCTAATCACTTCTCCATATTATAGACCGAATGATCTTGCTGAAATCCAGATCTGATTATATTACAACAATAACTGTACCAAGTATCACGAACTCAGTTGAGCTGACAGATGCCCATTAAAAAACAGGCCAAAAATGAAAGAGTTAAGCCTTTAATCATATACTGTCATGGTATAAGCAATGGTCTTAACTGGAGAAAGTGCCAACTTCCCTGATCACTTTCCTTCAAGGAAGCGTGCACCAGTTGAGGGTAAGATACATCAGGGCAGATGTGGGATCGGTTTCTCTATGCAGAAGGTCCTAGGTTTGAGCCCCAGTGCAGCCACGGTCCATACCCTGTGTGTGCCAGGCCCCAGGTGCACCAGGATCCCCAAGTGTGCCGGGCCCTGGGTGCGCTGGGCCCCGAGTATGCACCGCAAATACGTGGGAGGAGACACCCTGCCTTCAGAGATCCAGTTCTTAAGGGGAGATGGCAACATCCATAGATCAGGGATAGAAGTAGGGAGAGGGGAGGGAATCAAAAAGAAAAAAAAATAATTTCATAACCTTATAGCTTCAGCATATATAAATGTATGTTTCTGTAGACAATTTAGAAGAAGAATAAAAAAGAATAAATGGCTATGATGCAGTACAAATTATCCTAACGTCCTTACTAAGGTGAAGCAACATAGGTAAATATTCCTATATATAAAAAAGAGATTGCCTATGATAATACTAAATAGTAAACACTAAATTATGCTAAGCAGACATATTTTTCTGTTCTAAAGATGAAACATGTAAAGATTTTATCTTTTCTCTTAAACAGTAAAAATAGGGTCATCTATCACCATTCTGGTGACTTGAATCAAAATATATTAGTATACCAAATACAAATCATAAAGCTACCTTAACAATTGCACTGCCTATCAATAGGTTAAAATTATCTGGACAATAAATGAGGAAACAATATAATGAATTTTATTCAGTTCAATACTTGGCTGAATATTTAGAGGGATTATTCCATTTCCTGAGTTTTGATCAGGTTTTTCTTATTTTAAAGCTCCAGCTTTTTAAGTACATTGTGGCTTTCCATGAAAGAGAAAAAATTTAAATATCCATTTAGTAATAATTCCCAAGGATAATTTTGTTAATATGAGGGAGAAACAGAACAATCCAATAAATAGAAATTGTATTAATATGTCACTCTGATACTTCTTACCATGTACAATTTTAGAAAAAAAATTAGGATGAAATCAGTATCACTAATGCAGGCCAATATTTATTTAACATGAGACATAGAAAATCTGAGGTTTTTTCTAAATGTACATTGTCAAATTCCCTAGATTTGTGATCAATCTAAGCTTTGGTAAAACCTAGTAACCCTGAGTGGCATATGCTTATGTATTAGTAATGACTGGGTTTTATTAACCTGACGTTATGATTGAAAATATGTATAATGATTCTTATATCGAAGTTATTTTGTACGCTTTAAGAGTGTATTATAATATTTCGTTTTAAAGTCATAACCTAAATTAAGGGGATTTTAACTTTATTCCTAAAACTAGGTTTCAAAGAGCAAGCTGCATTTCACTATTGATAATCTCTAAAATTAGTTACTATAATCACTCTCAATTAAGCATATCAGCGACCCCTCCTCTACCAGCATACATACCTTCTCTATTGTCTATTATCACCATCAGTTAACAATTTCACCATCTTTTTTTCATTTCTTTTCATGAAAATTTGTGGGCAAAGAATCTTGTTACACTCACTATTGCTTTGCCTGTGAAAGTGGTGTTTCTGTTTAACTGCAAGGCTAAGTGGTCAAACAACCTGGTTAAAAAGCATAAGCATGTAATGACAGAACAGAAGATAAAATATTGAATCCTGAGACTCAATTTGTAATAAATCTATATACCCACATGCCAAAATAGTTTGGCTACCACAGTTTAAGTGATCCAAGAGAACACTTCAAAGAAATAGATACAAGGGAGGATGAGTCTTTGAACTAGGAGCTTCTTTTTGAGTGGAAACACAATTGCCAAAAAAACACAGATGTTCACCACATGAACAGGTGAAAAAATAGTCCTCTTTCAAATATACTTATCAAAGTCCTTTCTGCCTTTCTGTAATTTCGTTTTAATTAGGCCTTACTTTTCAGCTGTTCTCTGCTAAAAAACCCTAATAAGTAAAGACAGATTGTATGACTTCATTAACAATAGTGAGAGCCAGAATCTCAAGGCCTTTTCTGAGCCTCTTTTCTTGGCATATGTAATTTTCTAATTGCTGTTCTCTAAAGCAAGAGCTGCAATTAGAAAAACGTTATCTGAGGACACAACTCAACTGAACAATATTTGGCATTTCAATTTGTTTTCTAGCATTGAATCATTGTAATGGGAATTCTACTTGAAAACTTGGTTTGTCATAACCACCTGCAACTGAGTTTATGGTTTATCCTCATGTACGGATTTCCTTTTTCAAATCTTTATTGGACCATAAGAATACTCATTAGTACCCATGCAAAGTTCACTGGAAATGCCCTTAATAGGAAGTATGCAAGAAGGCAGAACAGCCAAACATATTTTCAAATGTATTCATTTATTTACATATTAGTAGCATAGACTTAATAAGATGGTCTGTGGTAGATTAAAAATGACCACAAATTCTTTGCTGTTACTTCTGAGAGGTGGAGTCTAATTCCCTTTCTGTTGATCCTGGGCTGGCCTCAGTGAATTATTTGGCCAGTAGAATGTTGCAGGAATGTTTAGAGACTTCTAAGGCTAAGTTATAAGCTTTGTCGCTTCTATTTGGGCCTCTTGGAACACTTGCTGATTGAAATCAGTTGCCAGTATGTGAGGAAGCACATGTAGATTCATGGAGAAGCTCATGCAAAGAACTGAACACTCAGATGATGCCCTGAGTTCCGAGATGACAGCCAACATCAATATGCCAGCTATGTCAGTGAGCCACCTTGGTAGTGAATCCTTCAACCTCACTTGATCCATAGCAGCTGATGCTACATCAAGTAGAAAAGCTATTCCTTGGAGCCCTGCGAAAACTATAGATTTGTTCACAAAATTAAGAGTGTCATCATTTTAAGTTGTTAAATTTTGAGATCATTAGTAATGCAGCAATAGATACCCAGAACAAACACCATGTGTTAAATAAAATTATGCAAAGAGGTAGAGGGGGAGAGATTTTAATTTTTCTTTTAATTATGTAATATATTGTTATTATTTTCATTATTATTCTTTTAATATTTTAATTATTAATAGATATTCTTGTAGTCTAACAATATGGATAGTCCGTAAAACTTGAAATTTCTCTAAATTGCTTGCACTTATTGTTATGCCTTGAAGAGAACACTCCAATAGTTTTCTAAAGTTTCTTTAGAGAACTTCCCATATTCTGATAAGTATTAGTATTGGGAAATAACAACATATATTAGTCTGGTCAAAACAACATCACTCTACATAGGCTAGAAAATAAATATGAAATGAGGAAAGTGATGATAAATGATATTATTGATAGAGTTAGAGAACATTATTTCCCCAAAACTCTTCCTTTCTATATCGGTAGCTGACAATATGAACCACCCAGTAACTCAGAATCAAAAGGCAGTAAGTGTAGTCATATTTGAGTCCTTTGTATTGCTCAGATTTTGATATTCAGTTCACTATGGGTCCTATCCAAATTACAGCTCATACCTGTTCACTTATATCCATCTAGGCAATCTCTGCAGGTTAAATCACTATCCTTTCTTGCCTACACAACCACAATAATGGAATTTTCTAATTCCCCTTTTCTTTAATATAATTCATTCACAAATGAGAAGCTAAAGTGATCCTTTTAAAAGGAAAATCACATCTAGTATATATTGCTGAAAGCTACACAATGAAAACCCTACAGGTCTTCACAAAATCTGATCTCTCACCACTTTGTCCAGGTATCTGTTTAGATTACATCTTCTTTCTGTCACTCAAACACTACGAAAATCTTTTCTTCCTTTTCTACTGCAGAGACTCTTCCTTATGTCTTCAATATTCTAATATGGATCTTCAAGTAGCAGTCTCATATTGTTTTTTTTGTTTGTTTTTTGTTTTTTTGTTTTTTTTTTTTGATCTAAGGTCTCAATCTAAGTAACCCTGCCCATTAAAAGATCTAAAGTTATTTTTCTCCTTCAATCTCACTCAGTATTATTTTCTCCACAAAACAACTTGAAATTATTTTCTTGATTGATTTATCTGTTAGTTATTGTATATCACTCAACCTCACCCAGTACAGAAGTGCTTTAAGAACTGGGGACATGTTCTTTGCTGTCCCAAAGCTGAGAAATATCCTGGCTTATTGCAGGTTTGTATAAATACTTGATAGACGAACAAATAAATAATTCTCATATGTGTTTCTATAATATTTTTCCAAAGGACATTCAACTACATAATAGGCATAATGCCAAAAATTCACATTCAAATCCTAAGAAAACAAAATTGTAAGAAATCTTTACTTACCTTTTGTAAATGGCACACACTAATTTTTTTTTTTACTAATTTTATGCTTAAGATAGGAACAAAAAAAATGAGTCCGTCTTTTCACTTAGACTCACTCTAATTTTCTGTTGTTTTTTGTTGTTCTTTTTCCATTCAAATAGAAAAATCTCAAATCATCTTTTAAAAAGTACCTCATAAAAAGAAAATATAAACAGTATCACCAAGAAGAAAACAAATCTTACAGATGAGAAATGATGTCAATCTTTTTTAATGGCAGCCATATGTATTAGGGAAGTGAAATAATTTTGAAATGATTAAGGACTTTTAAATATAAACAACTCTGTTTGACAAAGAAGCATGAAATGTTTATCCATTTTTCTCACTTAATTCAAGGTAAGAAATTGTGGAACATTAAATAAACTTGTTTGTGGGGGGAGTTTAACTAATCAAGATTGAGTCCTGTTAGAACAAAAGATTAAATTCTCAAAAGCAGTGGTAAAAATTTCAGTGATGAGAGATGTTGAAAATCTCTATTAAGTTAGTCATTGATGGAAGTTTTATATTAATGTGTAACATTATTCTAAACATTTCTTTTTTATTTCCAATATTGCTTGGAAAGTGTCAACTGAATTTGTCCCTAAACTGTTCTTTAAACGTTTGTGT
The DNA here is from genome assembly GCF_000151845.1 of Pteropus vampyrus. Classification (NCBI taxonomy): domain Eukaryota; kingdom Metazoa; phylum Chordata; class Mammalia; order Chiroptera; family Pteropodidae; genus Pteropus; species Pteropus vampyrus. The sequence goes on along the minus strand of NW_011888839.1, from coordinate 10,796,739 downwards.
TCAGAACTATCTTTGTTAGTAATTTATACTTCTTTTTTATATAGCTCTGAGGTAGAGTATTTATTAAACAATGTTATTTCCATCTGGTATCCTTTAATGTGTAGCAATAAAATTAGGAATTGATAAAACATAAAGACTTAATAAACCTCTATACTATTTCATTCCTCTCAAAAGCATAAATAGGTACAGCAAGGAGCTAGAGGGGAAAAAATCAGCAGTTTATAACATTTGTAGTTATTGTTAGAAAATTATTTCAGTAAATGTGCTTACTGAATTTCCTTTCCTTAGAGCAAATAACATGATTTCATCTTTTTAAAAAATAAATCAGGGTATTACTTATCTTAGAAATTAATATTCTATAATAGAATAATAGTAAGGATGAAACTAAAACAGAGTTATAGCTAAAAATTATTAAATATGTACCATGATTCATGAACTATTAAATTATTTTCACTAATTAATTTCAATACTTAGATACACTAATTTAATCCTCATAATAACCTGAGAGGGTATAAACTACTTTTATACCTAGACAGCAGTGCCAAGATATGTTAAGTAACTTTCTTTACTCAAATCAAATAGCCAATAAATGTTGAAATTAGCATTCAGACCAAGGCAGGCAGTCTGACTCCTAAGCATAAGGTCCTGATTATTATGCTGTGTTGCCTCCCACTATAGCACATTAGAAAATCATGATCTTCGAAGCTAGGCACACATGCTCAATTACCACTTCTGCTACATACTATTTTTCATCACTTTAAAGTTTCTTAACTTTTCTGAGATTTATCTTTCCTTCTTCAATAAAAAAATAAAACTTCCCACCTCTCAAGAGTTGTAACAAGAATAAAATAATTTTACATGATAAGTGTCCAGCATTGTGGCTGATATGAGGTTGGTGATTAATAAATGTTAATTTCCATTCTTTTTGTTTTAATATGACAAGGAATATGTATAGAAGTCAGAATGTGTAGTATAGTCATTATATGTGATTTCAAGGATTAGGAAGGCCAATAAATGTTGTTTATTAAAAAAAGAGCTGGTTTTCTAAATCTGAATGCTCCTTTGACTGAGATAAGAAACTCTAACTAAAAGAATGTACCATGGTTGTCTCATAGGTTTTACTCTGAGATATTCCCAGAAATTTGAAAATGTTTAATCTACATTTGGAAGTGAATTTGAGGTTTTAATAAATTATGATTGATAGCAGCTTTTGGTTAGTGACAGTGGTAGCTGTCCTGAACAGAATGAGACTCTCAATAGGAAATCATGCAGTGGATCTGCATGGGCACAAAATACAAAAGAGGCTACTAAAAATGGCTGTGCTGGGTGTTTCCAACAGAACACCCAGTGTATGTTAGACAGTGTTCCATGTGCCAAACCCTCCAGTTAAACACTGGAAATATACAATAGTAAAACCATAAAAAGTGAGATCAGTGAATGCTCAAATATATCTTCACCATTCACTGATATTTCAGGATCTTGTGTATTTTCACACTTAGGCCTAGCTGCATAAGTATATCTTTTAGATGAAATTATTTTCTGTTCAATACACTACTAATTAGTGCTCAATATAGAAAATTAGTCAGATAATTATAATTTTCGCATAAGTCATTTTTGTGTGGTGTATGCAGATATACATACAACTTTTCCCCCAGAAATAACATTCATGTCATACATGCCATTTTATAACTTATTGAGTCAATTAATCATTTTTTTTATAATTTTCAATGTTATTAAATATTATTTTCAACATTTTTTGTTGGATTTTTCTCTTACATAGATTTTGTGCTTACATTTTTTTATTTGTGTGAATTGAACTTTGGATAAAAAAGATAAGGATCACAGAATTTGTTCAAGAATATTAACATTTTAATATTTTTTATTCGTTTGGCTTAAATAAATTTTCAAATTGTTCTTTAGGAACATAGTACTCTTTTACATAGTCAATAGCAATATATTAGAATATCATTCTACTAAAGCCTCATAACATTCAAGTGTTACCTTTGTAAAGAGACTGTTACTGTCAAGTGTTACCTATCTTTCTATTAGATTTTCAGGCCTGTGTTCATTCGTGAATTCTTTATAAAAGCTTAATATTAATATGCATTCCAAATACCTTCTCCCACTCTGTGTTTTTTCATGGTCATACTGATTCATTTTTGATGAACTACTAATTTTGATGGCATATGGTACATTATGGATAATGTATATTTTTTCAGAATATTATTTGCTTCATTCAGGGTTTCTGAATTTATTTAAAAATATTTAACAAATTATCATAACTATTTCAACGCCCCTTTATTTCTAAATTATTAATCATTTTTGATTGTGTGCTTTTAAAATTACTTATTTTCTTAATTTTCTGGTGGATTTACTACTGTATTATTTTGTATTTATTAAATATTTTTATAATTCATTTATTTGTTTTTATCCTTATTAATACTTTTCCCATTTTTCCTCATATTTATTTTGGTCATCTCTTTCTATCATTTCTAGTTGAATGCTTAAATCTGTTATTTAAAATTTTTCTTATTTAGAAAATAAAAGCATTTAGCATATAGCTCATCTGGGAACTTCTTTAATTGTGCTAATAGGTACTGATGCATAGTGTTATCAATAGATTTCTTTCCAGACTATGCAACTTAAGTCTTGGTTTTCACTCTGCCAAGAAGAAATTTTTTAGTTTAGGTGTAGTTTAGGTGTCTTTGTTTCCATTTGGATTTTTGGTAAATTAAAGCAGATTGGGATTTTATTACTGTTTTTTAAAAAGACTAGTTCTTAGAACCCTTCTAGGATCACGGTCAAATTGAGAGGAAGGTACAGAGATTTACCATATACTCCCTGTCCCCAAACATATATAGCTTCCTCCCTTATCAAATCCTCCACCACAGTGGTGCATTTGTTACAATTTATGAACCTACATTGACACATCATTATCATCAAAGACCACAGTTTACATTTGGATTCATGTCAACTAACTTGTACTTTCACTGCATGTACTACTTCTATTTTTATAGAATTTCTTAAAGTATGAAGAATTGTCAGGGTCTGTTTTCATGTCTCATGAGCAAGGAAAATTAAAGTACATTGTGTATGTTCAGGGCATAAACTATATTGCAGATGTGTGTGTGTGTGTGTGTGTGTCTGTGTGTGTTAAAAGATGAGAGTGAGATAAAGACAATTCTGTATCTCCTTTATTAGTTTACAGTATTTTAAATGTTTATTTTCTCAATATCTTTACTTGTTTGTATATATAATAGAGTTTAAATTTCTTATATTGTTTTGTTTATTCTTTTTTGTATTTATAAAAAAAACTTCAATATAAATTCGGATTCATACTGAAAAATTTTTAATAATTCTCGATTGTGGATTTTTATAGTTTATCATTATAAAGTTATCTTTGCTTATGTTATACTTTTTGCATAACATTTACCTCTAATTACCAATATCGTAATTGATTTCTTTGATTTGCTACGAGTACCTGGGTTTTAACTTTCAAGTAATTATATAGCATAGAATGGGGCTGGAACTTCAATTTTTGATCAAATATGAGAGTATTTACTTTTTAAAACAACCAAGTCTCATTTATAAATACTGATTATTGAAATAGTAAATATTTTTGTGTTTAGATAAGTTTTATGTATTACGATACTTGTCTCCAGGCTTGTTTCATTATTTTTGGTTAGTGACTACCAGGATCCTGTTCCTATTGCCCATGTCCAATTTTTAGGTTCCTCCCTTGGTTTGACTTATGCCATTGCACTATACAATCATTCTTTACACTTTAGGTTTATGATTATTCCTTCACTCACTGAAGATGATTTTTTGTTGGCATTACATTCTCTTTTACTGTTTCATTATTAATTTGTTCTATTACTGTATTTTATTATTAGTTTCAAGTATACAGTACATTGGTTAGCCATTTATATATAGTTTATAAAATGATCTAATTGCTCTTTCCCTCCTCTAGCTCTCTACCTAGCCATTGTCATTACATTAATGCTAACTGCATTCCCTATGCTGTGCTCCCCATCTCTGTGACCATCTACTGACTACTAATTTGTACTTCTTTAACCCTTCACCCCATTCTCCCAGCTTCCCAATCCCTCCTCCTCTCTGGCCGTCCCCAGATTGTCCTCTATATTTGTGAGTCTATTTTTGATTAGTTTGTTCTTTTTGTTCCTTAGATTCTGCATATAAGTGATGACAATGTTCTTATCAGGTTGTCTGTATACTTTTGTAAAAGTACTTTTTAACATTTTATTCAAACAACTGTGGTACTATTATTCGAATTAATATAACTTCTGGAAAAAACATCAGTAAGAAAAGAAGCCAATATTCAGTAACAAAATAAACTAAAACTGTATTCCTTTAGTTAGTAATACAGCAAAGGTTATAAAAATACCCATGGTATATAATTCAAGTAGGTGTGTTCCAGTACACTGCTCATAGTTAGTCTTAACTTGCCTTCCAATGACCTCATCTCCTCCCACTACTATGTTTCTTCAGTCCTCCTACTAAACTGTTGTGCAAATTTGTTTTTGGTTGTTAATTAGTTAATCTATCTGTAGAAAAGATGAAAAAGTTTCGGTGATGATTTATCTCACTCTTCTGTAGATATTACCTAGGACATACTGCTTGTTATTATTTTTTAAATTCTCATTTTAAATGTATTATTAATCCTTCTTTTCTTCAGATGACAAAAGCAAAGCTGGATGATTATTTAACAACCAAGCACCTCCAGATGGTACTCCAGGCGGGTGGAAGTTGCCATGTGTTACCACTTCATCCTACCATAAATCCTTAAAAATGAGAATGTGAAAAGCAAATTAAGTTAACAAATCCTTTTGGATATGAACCATGGATAAACATCAACATTTTAATGCTATAACCAACCATCAAGGAGATGGGATAGGAAATGAAGGAAATCAAGAAAAATTGATGTATATTAATTAGTTTAGTTAACTTATGTGACTTTCATTATGTGTCCTATGAAAGTGTCAAGATGCCACACTTAGAATTTAAATGCAAACAATGCAAGCTTATCAAAATGTCAAAAAGAAGGTATAGAAGCAATGAAAAAAGATACAGCGAAGAACGAGCAGTGTGTATTAAAAAGCTGATTTTGGCCTTTTTATAGTTATGCCACTGCTTTATTGTTTATCTTAGGGCAATTCTGCTTTATATGGACCAGTGAGAACATTTTTTCTTATTTTATTAATTTTAAAGTATGGGCTCTGCTATTGACTCACCTCTTCTCCTTAGGTACTCAGGAAAAAGTTTGGTTAATTTGAGATTTGACATTTTTAATCATTAAATGCTTCACTTAAAGAATAAAAACTCTTGTAGTACAAAAGAAAAATGTAATAAAATGTTTTAGGTAAGTTATTAGAGAATAATAAAAGCAGGATTTTTGTATCGTTTAGTATATTTTATTGAATCAGAGAAAGAAGACAGTTATTTTGTGAGACAGAGAAATTATAGCCCCCATTTTGCTGGGAATATTAAGGTAAGGTCTGTAGAAAATGTGAAGTAATAGAGAGAGGTTAACTTTTGGATTGTCTGTCCCCCTCCTACTCTCTCACTATAGTAAACTGGAACTGCCCTCTTAGCTCTGACTTAGGGAAATGACCCCTTCCATGACTCTCTCTTTCAGATTCATGTGACCTCTCTACTGCTTTAAGCAGCAAGAAAAAGGGTCTAGCCACTCCATGTGTGGCTACTCTCATGCTGTCATATTCCCTCTCCTGCTTTGCTTCTTCAAATCATTGGAAATTTGGGTGGCAATAGCACAAAACTTAAATAGGTGCTCCCTTCATCCTTCCTGCCCTTCAGAGGGGGGGTCACGTTGCCTTTGAGAACTCTCTGACAGGGTTATGGGAAACATGAATAGTTTTAACACTTAGCTGGTTCCTTGCACATAACTTTATATTTATAATATTTTATTTTGATGGTCATAATTAGGAAGAAATAGGAAATGTTCTGGTATGGTGTGATAGCCTCTATCTGAGAGAGGTGAGAGGGCAAAAGATCATCCAGACTGGTGTCATAAAGGAACGGAAAACTGAAGGCTTCTGTGCCCATTTTGACCTCATGTAGATGCTCTGAGTGGTATGAAACACTGACTATCATGAATGTATAATTTAAATTATCGGTACTCTTTAGCAAGTTAAATTATTGTCTGGATAGTTCAGATCTTCTGGAATTTAATTTGTTTCCAAAAGATGAAAACAAAGTAATTTTATTGTGGTAAATGAGATAAAACAGACAACTTAAAAATGAAATTATTTTTAAATATTCACTTACAAGTTGTTTGAAATTGAGCACTTTTCCCAAATAAATAATTATAAAAAATCTAACTATATTTCCAAATCACCTCTAAAGGCTTCTATAACGCTCTGTCATTTCATCTTTTCTCTCCTCATTCCCAGTACCATTTGAGAATTTTCCCTTCACAGGTCCCGTGTAAGTAATCTCAGATCTGTCCAGACACCTAGGCTTTTTTTTCCATGTGCTTAACCAAAACCACTGACCTTGGAAACTTCATTCTCATGATTGAGTCTGTGCTTTGTTAGTCTTGATAAGGCATAGTTTTTGATAAAATTACTCCAGTTCCTCTAAAACTTTTAATACTAGCTCTCTAAATAATTCCTTACTACCAACCTGTACATTAAGACTAACATTTATATAGCCACATATATATATATATGGCTTAGGACAGTGTTTCTATATATATATATATGGTCATATAGCAATTACTATACCCCCCTGAGGCTGGGGAAGTTAGGAAACTAAAGCACTTAGTAATTAAATATTTTCCAAGATCACAAAACTAAGCATTGAGAAGAGCTGGGATTTTAACCTAGGCAGCCCATGTCTCTAATTTCCATAGGAAGGCACTCTATTGATTGTATAGTCTCCCTGGTTCATCATATAACTTTCTTCTAAACTCTTCATTTCCATGTTACCCTCTCTGTCCCTAGCCCCACTAGAGCATCTACCCATTATATTTTCTACAACTCTCTGACATGTCTATAGCTATGCTATGTGTTGTGTCATTATATACATTAGGGGCAAGTCAATTCACTTCTCTTCGATTAGGTTTCAGAACTGTGCTGCGAATACATAAGTAAAAGAAATCTCTTATTCTTGATGAACTTCCTAGTGTGAGAAATTGGGGAAGCAAAGATACCAGAGTGTGAAGGACTAAAAATAAAATTTCTTCCTTGGGTGGAAAACTGATACAGCTGTCCATGATTTCATGGTTGTGTAAGAAGTAGCCCATAGGATAATGAAATTTATTCCTTTTTAAGTAAGATCACTTAGGCAAATATAGAACCAGTTAAATTGCTTGAACTCCTCATTTGTTTAGGGATAGCCCCATATAGCAGAGCATAAAATACTGGACTAAAATGTTCAGTAAAATGTTAAGATTCAAAATCAGGTGACTCATATAAATATATTAGTTGTCCAATGTTGTAAAAGGCATCCCAGGCAAAGACAGGTACAAAGGTACTAACTATTTGAATTATTAGTTTTAGAGATCATTCATTTTTTGTTTGTTCATTAGTACAACAGATATTTTTAGAAATCTACAAGATGCCAGGTACTTTTCTAGGTACTTCATACTATTTATAATAATCACAAACTATTTTAATGCAGATATTATTAGCACTATTTTACATATAACTGATATTCAAAGAGCAGTAATAATCTTTTTTACATAATATACAGTGATGATTGATCTGTTATTCAAATCCACAAATGTTTACCTCCTAGGTCAATACACATTGCTCTAAACCAGATAATATCTTGTGGCCTAGGCTGAAGCATGCCAAGATGGGGAGAGATGTTGATGTGGCTAAAGAATTAGACAGAAGTCAGATTATGGACTAAAAATGACATGATTATGTTTGCTCTAAATAACAACAACAACAACAACAACAATAAAACCCTACCAGTTCTGTAAAGAAAGATTAGAGAAGATACAGACAGCTAGCAATATATTGAAATAATCCAATTATTTGGTGGCTCAACAACTGGAGTAGAGTTGAAAAGGAAGAGAAGTATGTATCTGAAATTAAAATCTAGAGCACTTAATAATAAATATATATCATTGATTTTAATTCCTTACCCCATTTCCCATTTGCCTCGAGAATATTCACCGGTGGCAGCATTTAACCCGAGATAATTTATGGATTACCGTCGCAACCTTACCCCCAAACTTTGTTATACATCTTTCATGCTTTTCATAGAATTACATCAAAACAGGAATGATGCAGTTGGGACAGCTCATGTGAACAGAAAATAGATGCCAAATGATCTGGGAAAAAAAAGAATTGCAAAGAAGATGACTGTAGCCAGATTCTGTGGCGAACTTATGGTTCTGAAATCGTGCGACAAGGAGATGCCAATGTTGTCAACTTTCCATAATGGTACTGTGATTGAACTAGATAACAGAAATGGAAAGAAAACGAAGAAGCCATGTGTCATTGTGTATTATAACGAGAATATGGTGCAGTGGACTCAGTTGATCAGATGCTCACTTCTTATCTGACTGAGCACAAAAAGCACTTATGTTGGTGTATCTTTTACCACCTTCTAAACATTACAGTGCTGAACTCCTACATCCTGTTCAAAAAGGACAATCCTGAGCATACAATCAGCCATGTAAACTTCAGATTGACATTGATTGAAAGAATGCTGGAAAAGCATCGCAAGCCAGGGCAGCAACATTTTCTAGGTCATCTGTGTTCTGATGATGTCATGTCTCTTCGCCTGTCTGGAAGACATTTCCCCAAAAGCATACCACCAACATCAGGGAAACAGAATCCAACCGGTTTCTGCAAATGTTGCTTCTCGCACAATGATAAAAATGGCAAGAAGCTTCATAGAGAAATGTGATATTTTTGTGCAGAATATAATGTTCTGCTTTGTGTTGTTCTGTGCTTTGAAATTTACACATGAAAAAAATTATTAAATACTGATCATCATATATATTTCTGTTACATTAGGATTAGAGACAAGTTCTGTTTAGAAATAACTCCAAGAACAGTTTTTATATCTTATTTTCACATTGAAAACCAGTCAGATTTGCTTTAGCCTCAAAGAGCATGTTTATGTAAAATAAATTAACGCTGGAAGCAAGCTGCACTTTTTCTTTTTTATAAATGGGAAATGGGTTAATTTGAGCAGAGTTGTTTGGGCGTTTCAGTGGAAGTGGGGTAGAAGTTAAAAAATGAGTTCAATATAGAAACTATTTAATTAGAGGTGATAGCAAGAGTGAGAGAGCACTGGAGAAACAGAGAGAAAGAAAAAGACAGAGAGAGACAAAGAGACAAAAGAGACAGAGAGACAAGACAGAGAGACAGAAAGAGACAGAGAGATGAGAGAGAGAGACAGAGAGATGAGAGAGAGAGAGAGAGAGAGAGAGAGAGAGAGAGAGAGAGAGAGAGAGAGAGAGAGAAAGTTGTGAGCTTCAGATATAAAGCTTTCACTCTACTTCTTGACTTCTTGCCACTAAGCCTGCTTGTCAACACCTGTCTCTCAAAGGCAGATTCAATTAGTGGCTAGGTAGCTAGGTAGGTGTAAGCACCTTCTGGTATGGCCTGCACCCCTGGCTAACCTGTTGCTCTTTTGATACCAGCAGACAAAATAGACTTAAGTAAAAAATTAGTGGACTAAAAACAAATAGAACTAATACAATAATCTTGTTCTGCATTTTTTTCTATAGAGATAAAGAATAATAGTTACCATGTACTAAACACTTATCATGTTCAAACAGAATATTACCAGATTCTAACATATTATCTCACTCGCTCCTACAAGACCCCCTGAGGTAATTTAAAATATTATTCTTATTTTTCGGATAAGAAATTTGGGCTTAAAGAGTTGAACCAATTACCCTAAATAACTAGTAAGTGAATAGAGGCATTCCTCAAATCCAGCTGTTTGATTTCAAAGCTCAAGTGTTTAACATTATCCTAAACTGCTTTTCCAAATTCTTCCTAATTCCAATTGGATAATGCAAGATCACATCTCCATCATTTACGTCATGATAAAATTCAAACTTTGAAAAATTTAATTTGAGAACGTCTATGCATCATTTGTACAATAAGCTTAGCTTAGCTCTACTCTCCCTGACTCTCTGAGGCATATTAATGCTATATTTACACCAAATTCCACCAATCCCTCTTCTTGAACTGACCATGCTCTTTTTCATATCCATGTCTTTGTTCAAGCAACAGGGAGGTCTTCATATCCAACACCACTTATTTTAAATGTCATCTCCTTGGTGAAGAATTTCCCATACTTTCACCTCCAAAAGATTATTTAATTTTACTTCTTTGAAGCTGTTACACTTTGTATAAAACTTTATTATCATGATCACCTCCTTTTTATTTGTGCTTTCAAGTCTGATTCTTTCCTTACACCACACACACCTCAAAATCTTTGTTTTATTCATTTCAATATTCTCTTTAAGCACAGTGTCAGTCATTATGTGGCCACTAAATCACTCTTGGAGAAGCAAAAGCTAGAGATGTTCTGTTTGCTGAGAGATTGTGGGATTCCTTTCCATTTGCCATTTATCCCAGAAATGGCAATTAAGACCTCCCTGTTGTGTGTGTGGTGGTGGAGGGGGGGGTGGAGGGGGAAATGACCTGTTAGAAGCAGCTTCTGGGGCAGGTTGGGATGAGACTGTGGTTAGAGTATAGTGAAAGGAAAGATGTTCCTATTGCTGGCCTTCTTTTTCATTAATGAATTTTTAAAGTCAATATATGTGTAGCAAATAGCTATATTAGTTCTTCTTTGGAAAGAACTCACTAATAAAAGAGAAGATAAAAATGGCATGAAAATACTTGAATATTTTGAGGGGAAGGATTACTATCTGGTAGTGGAAAAATAAATGAGAGTGCATATAGGAGAGACCAGAAGTACAGTGAGACTAATTTTGCCTTCATTTTGAAATAATGCAATCACTGTCAACAATAAAGAATAACAACTTAAATTTTTTTACAGTGTTCCCTCTAGTTCTGACATATTTTGACAAACATTATGTTCTTAATTATCTGCCAGAGAATTAAACATTAGGCATTGCATTTGGGAGCAAATACTGAAGATAATAAAAGGAAATGTAGAAGGAAACTAATATTTGAAATACTTTTAAATAGCTTACAAGTTTCCTTCTTTAGGGGAAAAATCATTATATGAGATATATACCCTCAATGTTTTAAAGTATTAAATAATTCAAAGCAAGAAATACTACACAGTATAAATTATACAAAACAATGATTGCAGATAAATTAAAGCATTCAGTCACAATGCCACTAAAGACAGAAATAGGATTAAGAGAAATTGAGAAAAGATGGGTTTTTAAATAGCAATGCGAAAAGATGAGATATAAATTACAAAATATTAACTATATTTGCCATATTTGGTTTATCTGATTAGACTCAGAGAATGTCCACAGAACAGAAGAGGTTTTTTTTATAACAATATAATAAGAGATGAAAGGAGAGAGGCAACATGAGGCAAAATTAGTCCTATGAGGTGGTAGATTAGGTTAGACTAGGTGGCAATCTATAGTGTATGACTAAAGAAGCACTGACAGGTCAGATTAGCCAAAAATATTTGTTTTCTATGGAAAAAAAAAGTTTAGAATGTAAAATGATCGACCTATACATATACTGCTTACAAATTATCTTCTATCTCTCATCGATGAATAGGTAACAAGTTCAAATTGATTCCTCAGATTAGCTAGTTTACCCCTTGATGCCAAACCAAAAGAAATAAAATACAGGAAATGGAATTTCTCTTGAAAGAAATCCAGGGAACAAAATGTAGACTAAAGAAACTGAATAACAGTAGAATTAGAAAGTAGGATTTAGAATTAGGTAACATGGCCCTGAAGGTTGTTTGTAATCGATATCAATAAAGATGATTTCCTAAAGACAGGAGAAGGCCATAAAATGTGATGTTACTACCTGAAGTAAGTACAATGGGTCACAGTCTTGGTGAAGGCTGACCTGGTCTTAAAGACGATGGTAGAATCTGTGTAAATTCTCCCTGTGCACAGTTTCAGTAGTGCCTTCTAGGCAATTCAAAAGGCCCTTCAAGTAATATATATATATTTGTAGCTTTAGTAACACTCCCTGTGAAGATGATATAAGTTTTTTAAGCTCAGTACTTATTCTCAAGAGACTATTACATGAATGATGAATAAGAAAAGAGCCATAAAAAACATTTTTGGACATTTATTATATTATTTTATTATTAGTTAAAAAAATATTCTCTTAACACTAAGAAAGTTCAAATGATTCCAAGAACTTAACTACAGACTTATTACATTCTCTAGGGAAATGAGGATATTTCTTCATGAACTTGAAACAAATATCGTTTCCGTTAGTTTTGAGCAGTGTTAAAACATTGCCCCTCAGGAATTATAGCAACAGTAGAACATTATTTTTAAATTAACTTTTTTATTAAATGCTTGTTTCCCTTGAAAAGAGAGCAGCTGTTAGTGCTGGCAGACTCCTCTGCCCCCCAATCTATGAGTGCAAATCAAAAACTGTTTGTGAATAATCTACAGTATGACAATTTGTCTACAAATATGTCACTGCCTGTTTACCTCAGTGTGTGTCAATTGGATTTAGCCCCTTATTTGCAGAGAAGAGGGTAAGGCAATCCTGACAGCATCCCTTCCTGCAGGTCTGGCACTGCAGCCTCTCCCTCAACTTCCTGTTGCCACTAAGAACTACAGGGAATGAGAAGCCACACACTGTGCAGAGTGTGGGCTTTGCAAAACTACAAAATTAGAGACCTGGTCTCTCACCGAGAGAGTAGAGAGCTGTTCACAGAGAGGAAGATCTTTCTGTACAGCACTTTGATTAAGTCTAGGAAGAACTTTAATAGACTGCCATTTACTAGAAAGGAACCTTTTGCAGATAAGTGTTGGGGGGATGGAGTTTGATATTTTCCTTCTGTCAGCTCCCTCTATACTGAACAGCTGATGCTTGCATTAAAGGAAGATCAAATAAAAGGCTTATTCAGCATTTTCTAGATTTCCAGGAAGGAAAAAAAATTGTCAGCTTTAGCTTACTTATATATAAGTATATACTTATATATGCCAGCTTATATCACCTTGTGTAATGTATGATTCACTCTGTGTGTTTAGTATTATAATGAAGCAAAGCTCCTTCCTATCGTTGGGCACAGTTTACTCCTTTCACATAGGCACTTGCACCGCATGCAAATATTCACAAGATTCACCTAAACTACGGAACTCAAGAACCTCGCTAGGTTGCTTCTGGATTACTCAGATAGATGCTAACATGGTGATTTCGTGATACATGATAAATGGTCTCTTTCATAGTACTTAGCAGCAGTATTAGTGTTATAACTGAATTACTAATCTCTATTGCTTTTCAAAATGGTTGTTCTTTCCATATGCGTGTGTGTGTGTGTATCTGTATGTATGTGTGTGTGTGTGTGTGTGTGTGTGTGTGTGTGTGTGTGTGTGTATATCTTTTTCAAAACTGAGATGTAGGAAGTAAATGGAAAACCCAACTGGCAAATGGTTTAAAAGGCAAAATTTAGTGTAGGGCATGTATTCATCTGCTACATGAATATATATTATAGATTCTTATTTATTAATGGCTTTGGACGTGTTTTGAAAATAAATTTCAAAATCAAGGGAAGTCCAAAGGTATTTATCTCAAGCCTCAAGTATGCAAGAAGGTAAAATTCTGAGCAAAAATTCAAATGTTATTTATTTTTCACTAAAATCTTTTAAATATATATTATGATTTTACATAGAGATATGGGCTAATGGAAGTCAATACTACTTCCTTTAAAATGTACTTGTAAAACTACATGTTCTACACTATACACAGAATTTTTCATGAGAGAGAAGTACTATTTATCTTCCTGGACTGGTTTCTCTTCACATCCTTTTATAATAGGAAAATAATAATGTAGAGAAGCCCAAACTTGGAGGTGGGGGAAGAGTATCTCAGCTATAATGACTACCTTGAAACACCTAAAAACAGAATGTGCTGTATAGAGATGGTAAAAGCTTTTATCCTTATAATACTTATTGAAGATATAATAAGAGACTATTAAATACTTCAAAATAAAATAAAAATTTGAAATGACATTTAAAATAAATTAATCCCTTTTAATTTCTCTATGTATAGGTAAAGAGAATTGTGTAAAGTAACTAAAATGCAATAATAAACTTTTGAAAAAAATAAACAAAAGGGGAGGTAGAAGGAAGCATAAAACTTCATATATTGAAAGCAAGGACAGGGACATATAGATAAAAATGATGGGTCAAATAAAGCATTAAATTTTGCTTTCTACTAAAAAGAGAGAAAATGATTTTTAAAGTGTTATAAACCTACAAGGATAAAGAATACAGGGAAAGAGAAAACAGCAGCTAACTCTTTTGAATCTGGAATGATGATAGATGCATGTGACTGACATAGTATATCCAAGAGAATTGAATCCTAAACTGGTAGAGAAAGTTGAGTGATACAAATTATACCAAAGAACCATGAAAAAATGTAGAGTTTGACAGAACTAGATGCTTACTTTTTTACTTTTTTTTTCAATTACATTTAACACTCCTTAATATATTAGTTTCAAGTGTATAGCATAGTAGTTAGACATTTATGTAACTTAAGAAGTGATCCCCCATCAGTCTAGTACCCACTTGGTATTACAATATAACTGATTATATTCCCTATGCTGTACTTTACATCTCTGTAACTATTTTGTAACTGCCGATCTGTACTTCTTAATCCCTTCACTTTTTCGCCTAGGCCCCCATCCCTGATCCCATTTGTTAACCATCAATTTGTTCTTTGTTATCTATAAGTCTGTTTTTGTTTAGTTTGTTCATTTATTTTGCTTTCTAGATTCCACATATAAGGAAATCTTATGGTATTTGTTTTTCATCTTATTTAATTTAACATAATATCATCCATGTTGTCACAGATGGTAAGATTTAATTCTTTCTTCTAGTTGAGTAATATTCCATTTATATATGTACCACATCTTCTTTATCCAATCATCTATCGATGGACACTTAGGTTGATTTAGAAAATTAAAAAGTTTCTGCACGGCAACGGAAATCATCAACAAAACAAAAAGACAATCTACCAAATGGGAGAAGATATTCACCAAAGATACATCTGATAAGAAGTCAATATCCAAAAATATATAAAGAACTCATATAACTTATCACCAAAAAAACAAATGACTCAATTTAAAAACAGACAGAGGACCTGAACAGAAATTTTCCCAGAGGGCACACGGATGGCCAATAGACATATGAAAACACACTCAACATCACTAATCATCAAAGAAATATAAATCAAAACCACAATAAAAAATCACCTCACACCTGCCAGAATGGCCATCATCAATAAATCAAAAAACAACAAATGCTGGTGAAGATGTGGGGAAAAGGGAACCCTTGTGCATTGTTGGTGGGATTACAAATTGGTGTAGCCACTATGGAAAACAATATGGATGTTCCTCAAAAAATTGAAATGGATGCTTCTTAAAGTGGGGAAATAGGCAGAGAGCAACCAGGAAAATTGTATAAAAGATTTCTGAAGAAGCGGTTAGAATCCTCTATCTCCCTCCATGCATGTGTCTGTGAATTCTTGTGTTTCTGGACATTAATGCATGGCCCTGAGTCCCCTTTGGTGAATGACTTGTAATCCTGCTCTTCTGAGTGCTGCCTCAGACAGACATGAGGTGTCAGTCTCCCCAGGGATTATCTCAGTTTACAGAAGGTCATCTCATCCAAAGTTTCAACCCCTACTCTGGTGGCCCATTCTAATGGCTAATTGATGAAGGATGATAAAGGTCTAATGACGTAAGCCCAAATAGGAACAACTCTGAAAGGTTGTTCTAGTTCTAGAGCTCTCTGTGGAGTCAGCCAAGTCTGTCTTTGGAACTACATCACAGCTCGACTTTTCTCAAATATAATTTATTTCCCTCTTGTTTATTGGTATTGAACCCAAACATCTTGCACAATAATCTGATCTCAGAGCCTCCTTTTCAGAAACCTGACCAGCAACAATGAGCCTTCCTAATCTCCAAAGAAGATTAACGACTTATTCTTAGCAGTCTGGAAAATGGAGTCTTCCCAAGAAAGGGGAACGCAAGGGAGAGTTGAGGGCAGAAATCCTATACTTAACAAAAGTCAAATAAATGGATACTTATACACCAAGGCAGAGATACAAGACTTTTGCCTCCAAAGATTGATTTAGGGTACTCAGATAAAGCCATCTCTGAAGAATCTGAATAGCCTAAGATGAAACTCATAAGTACATCTATATTTAGATAAAATGGTCCAATCAGATTACCTTACAGTGAAGCCCAAAGGTGAGCTTTATAATAGCAAAGAATTAACAATAAGCTCTCCTGAATCTTTAGAATAAAATCAGAGATAAATAAATGTACATATAAACCCTATAATGTGAAAGATAAATACCAGGGCATATTTAAAAAAGAAATTAAGGGATTAGGGAAATAATAATTATAAACATTCTCAGAAACAAGAACAGGATGCTATAAGAAAGAAAATAAAGGAAGAGATTCAGAAATAAAAAGACGTTAGCCTGAAAGTAAAACTCATTAGAAGGAAAGAAGAGTTGAAGCCACCTCTCTTTACATCAAAAAGGTAAAGATATGGAAAATAAGAGAGATTATAAGGAATATGGAGAATTACTCTAGAAGTTCCAACATAAAAATGTATGAAATCCCCCCCAAATAGAACTGAGAAAACAGAGAAGAGGAAATCATCAATAAAATAGTAAAAAACCCCTTTCAGTTTCCATGTTAAATGAGCCAACAGATTGCCTAGCAAAATATATGAAAATAGACCCACCCCTGGCTATGTTATTATAAAGGAGCAAAATAAAAATTCTACATGTCCTTGGAATGGGATGATGTAGAGTATATAAAGAGTTTTTTAAGTTTCTCGGAGCAGCCTTGGAAGCTAGAAGATGGTGGTTCCATAGAAATGGTAATGGTAGTAAGATACAATCGGTAAAATTCTACTAGACAATGACCAATTTCTTCAACAAGTCAATGATAGGATGGTGGGGATAGCAAGAGAATGGTTACATCTCAAAAGGAACTTAAATAACACATCAGCAAAATATAATACATGGATCATGTCGATCTTGTTTGTTTGGATCTTTATTCTCACCAGCCAACTTAAAAAACAATAGAGATAGTTGAGGAAAATTAAACATGATGTAATTATTAAATATTTTAAAGCAATGTTTAACTTATTGTGTCACTGTTATTGTGGTTCTGGATTAAAAAAAATAGCTCTTATCTGGTGTAGATACATAGTAAAATATTTATAATAGATAATGAATTTTGGAAGCTGTGGTACATGAATATGATGGAATATTACTCAGCCATAAGAAGAGATGAAATACTGCCATTTACAACAACATGGTTGGACCTTGAGATAATCATACTAAGTGAAATAA
>NW_011888839.1:10776620-10778692 GCF_000151845.1 Pteropus vampyrus | reverse complement strand
AAAAAAAAAAAAAAGGATGAAGTGTGAATAAATAAAACAAATGTAGCAGAAAGTTGATGGATACTGAAGTTAGGTGATGGGCACAGGGAGATCATGGCATTATCATCTCTCTTTTTGTGTATGCTAAATGTCTATAATAAATATTGCTTAAGATGTGCAGTGATACTCAGCTAAATAATCAAGTGATAAAAAGATAAAATACATTTTTGAAATACAAGATCTCAAAAATTTTTTGAGATACAAGATCTCAAAAATTTTACCTCACATATAACTTTCCCTGAAAGTTACTGTAGGAACTGTGTTCCAAGATGAGAGAATAAAGCTAAAAACAAAATACATGGGGTAAAGAGCACAGGAAAAACAACAGCAAGAACATAAAGAGAATCCCTTAGGATGATTACATCACTTTGTGTTGTTCAGACTGTTCTGTCTGTTCAGACCAATAGAAAACACCCATAACATACACACACACCTATTTTTCCATTCACCTGACAATTATGTGATCCCAGATTTTACTTTAATCTTTTGGCTCCTACTAATTGATTTAAGGAAGAATTTTGGGATAGACTCAGCAACTAATTAGCATTCTCTGAAAAGGAGATTCTTAGGAAGTCACAGATCTCCCATGGACTTCAGGAAGTATCCTTTCAGACACAGACTGCACTCTTTCTTATGACCAAGAAGCACAGAATTATGATAGTCCTTCAAAATGTTAAGGAAAGGAGATTTTATATTATCCCATGCTGAGCCTCTTGAGTGAGGCAATCAGGTTTTTTTAGCTGTGTATTTCCAACCCTCCTGCATTATTAAGGAACAAACAATCAGTGTTAGATTAAGCCATGTTAGTACATGAATGCAAAGTCTCCCAACAACTTATGGTGATTTTCATCAAATAATTCTTTTTCTAATTTCTAACTAAATTGTGGTACGTTAAATTTAAAACCATATTCTTCATCTTTGTATTTTAAAGTACTCTTTACTTAAGAACTTTTAACATTGCTTTAAATTCTTTATTGGACATTATATTTGTCAAAGTTATAATTTGTAAGAAATAGATATAATCTGTCATTTATATAGAAAGTAAATTTATTGAAAGAAATAGTGGAGTCGTCATTGAATTATGACAAACCTAAAGTACGAGACTCAGTACCAGAAAATGGTTAGGCACATAAGGCTATGCATCTAAAACTACTGTCCAAATCATACCTTAGACCTTGCCCAGAAAGAACACTGTTCCATGTCCATAGAACAGCAGCATCTTCAGGTGCTCCACTAGCATGTCTGGCTCTGATCTTAGTTGTCTTTACTAACCCTGCTGTCTGAAGATCTTGGGTATCATAATATTGCCCCTGTAGTCAAAATATTCCTTTCAGGCCCTGCTTCTTGTGTCATTCGGTCTAATTCAAAATGAGAGTGACTGATGGGTTAAGCATGTTACATACCTATACCCTGGCTGCAAAGAAGTTTGATAAATCCTTCCACTAAGATTGATAAGAAAGGCATGCCACGGATTCATGGAAAGTTTTCCAATATGGGGCAACCAGAAATATACAGATGTATCCTATATGGATTTTGCAACTAATGTGGATAAGCATATATCTATTTTTTTATTTTAAAATTCAAGATCTTGTGAATCAGTAATGACTTACATCTATTAGTGCCAACTTTCTCAATAAAGGAAGGATGATTTTGAAAAAAGGTATAATCTGAGGGCCATATGTATATTTTATATTAAGTACTGTTAAGTGCGTGTCAGGAATAGAGGGAGTAAAATAATTAAGATGATATTTTTCTAGTTAATAACATATGCATGCTCACCTAGCACCATGAATATTGCTTCTCTCACTGGTAAGAGCATTTACTTCAGATCTTTGGAGGTTAAACAGTGAACAAAAGATCAGAAGGGATGTATAATACAGCATGTCTATACAGTTAAACACTAAATCAACTATCATCAAACTATACAGGCTGACCTGAAGTTAAGAGGCCCAACCTTTGGTTCCAGATTTTCCCCTACAGAACCAGTTCACTTAGGTAAGAAACATACATTTTCATGAAAGTCATAAGAAACA
>NW_011888839.1:10774157-10776570 GCF_000151845.1 Pteropus vampyrus | reverse complement strand
CATGCCACGGATTCATGGAAAGTTTTCCAATATGGGGCAACCAGAAATATACAGATGTATCCTATATGGATTTTGCAACTAATGTGGATAAGCATATATCTATTTTTTTATTTTAAAATTCAAGATCTTGTGAATCAGTAATGACTTACATCTATTAGTGCCAACTTTCTCAATAAAGGAAGGATGATTTTGAAAAAAGGTATAATCTGAGGGCCATATGTATATTTTATATTAAGTACTGTTAAGTGCGTGTCAGGAATAGAGGGAGTAAAATAATTAAGATGATATTTTTCTAGTTAATAACATATGCATGCTCACCTAGCACCATGAATATTGCTTCTCTCACTGGTAAGAGCATTTACTTCAGATCTTTGGAGGTTAAACAGTGAACAAAACATCAGAAGGGATGTATAATACAGCATGTCTATACAGTTAAACACTAAATCAACTATCATCAAACTATACAGGCTGACCTGAAGTTAAGAGGCCCAACCTTTGGTTCCAGATTTTCCCCTACAGAACCAGTTCACTTAGGTAAGAAACATACATTTTCATGAGAGTCATATGAAACATATACTTATGAGAATTTTGGCTCTCATAAGTCCTAAAATATTAGATTAAAAAAAAAAACTGTTAGAATAACTAAGAAATACAAGTCAATAAAGGTTAAAAAAATTAGATGAACATTTTGCATTGCCAGGTACTAGAGTTACTTCAGAATGTAACCCCCAATTTATCAATTTCATGCAACTGAAACCTGAGTTCTTTCTTTGCAATAGGTGCCAAGAAGGAATTTTCAAATTTTCTTTATTTTTTACACTGTGGCTTAAGTCATATCTAATGGTCACGGTATATAATGTATATATTGTTCTGCTTAAGTCTAAATATATAATGTTGTGTTCACAATATAAGCATTTATTAATACTTCATGTAGAAAAAAAGATCGTATAATGAAGTACATTAGAGTGATATAAATGGTAATATATCAAGAAAAATATGATTTTTCTGCTATTCTAAGAATATTAGTAATAAAAAAATTTGAAATATCGATTGGCATAAAAATAAAACTCAA
This sequence comes from Pteropus vampyrus, assembly GCF_000151845.1. Lineage (NCBI taxonomy): Eukaryota > Metazoa > Chordata > Mammalia > Chiroptera > Pteropodidae > Pteropus > Pteropus vampyrus. The sequence goes on along the minus strand of NW_011888839.1, from coordinate 10,775,498 downwards.
TGCTTGAAATAAGAAATTATTTTAGGTATTCTTAAAATACTAGCCAGATTACACCTAATTCTATAAAAGTCACCCTAAAACTTTAAGTATTTCATTTATTATGTTGGACCTGAATTTATTTTAGGTTACTGAATCACATAAGTTGTAGTTTACTTTTTAGTTTCTGATTTTTACTAGTTTGTAAAAGGATTTTACATTTGCATTTAAATAGGAAGAAACTATGATAAGGATTTCAATTAAAAGGCTGTCTGTTTGGGTTAATTCATTTTTAATAGGAATAGTAAATATTTTTCAGTTGATATAGCTCTTACCACAAGATCAGTTCACTGTTTTTTTATCTACTTGTCAGGTGATGCTCAATAAAGAACACTGTAATGTCAGACCTTGCTATTTAAGAAACATTTCTCATTTCTTTATTGATTTTTGAGAAACTAAAGTAAATTTCCAAATAGAACTTGAGAAAACTGATGACAGTGATTCACTACATTAGTACAAAAGATTCTTATCACATAGGTACACACGCAAAACATATATTAATATGTATATTAATATAAGTATATTCAAACAAGTGTATTCATAGGCCTATATACACAAAAAAATAGATTTTCATTCTAAAGTCATTGATGCTAGATTTGATGGAAAGGAAAAAAGGAACACTAATTTTGAAAGTCTGGCTAAGTCTTCAGAGTCTCATCTACTTTCTATAGGAACAAGTTGTATCCTCTACAAAAAGAATGACTATCTTTTAGTCTTTACATGTATAATTTGCTTTTAAAGTGGAGAAATTTTCTGTAATGACAATACCAATCTCAGTTTGATGTCTCATAAACTTTTTTTTACTTCTGAAGCTAGTTCTTTGAAATGTGGTCACTCATCTGTCGTTTGGTTTTAGGCATATCTTTAAGATTCTAAACAAATTTGGTTAATTACACAGGATCTACTTGAAATAATTTATCTTAAAAAATAATTTATACATGCTTACTGTGCTTTAGGATGTTTGTTGTTTACTTTTTTGTTTGTAGTTATGATTATCTAACTTGTAGTGTTTCTTACCCATTTTCTAAGAAAATAACTCACTTTCTCACTCTCTTAAAAAACTATGAAACTGTTCTGGCTATCATTTTTTTTCTTTCTTTTCTTTCTTTCTTTCTTTCTTTCTTTCTTTCTTTCTTTCTTTCTTTCTTTCTTTCTTTCTTTCTTTCTTTTTCTTTTTTCTTTTTTGGCAGGGAAGAAATACAGGCATTGTAATAAAGAATTAAAAAGAATTGAAACATTTTATTAATATATTCTGGCTTCCTGATAGCAGAACATCACACTAGTGAGTAAAATGGATTAAGTTTC
>NW_011888839.1:10757852-10774107 GCF_000151845.1 Pteropus vampyrus | reverse complement strand
ATTTTCTGTAATGACAATACCAATCTCAGTTTGATGTCTCATAAACTTTTTTTTACTTCTGAAGCTAGTTCTTTGAAATGTGGTCACTCATCTATCGTTTGGTTTTAGGCATATCTTTAAGATTCTAAACAAATTTGGTTAATTACACAGGATCTACTTGAAATAATTTATCTTAAAAAATAATTTATACATGCTTACTGTGCTTTAGGATGTTTGTTGTTTACTTTTTTGTTTGTAGCTATGATTATCTAACTTGTAGTGTTTCTTACCCATTTTCTAAGAAAATAACTCACTTTCTCACTCTCTTAAAAAACTATGAAACTGTTCTGGCTATCATTTTTTTTCTTTCTTTTCTTTCTTTCTTTCTTTCTTTCTTTCTTTCTTTCTTTCTTTCTTTCTTTCTTTCTTTCTTTCTTTCTTTTTCTTTTTTCTTTTTTGGCAGGGAAGAAATACAGGCATTGTAATAAAGAATTAAAAAGAATTGAAACATTTTATTAATATATTCTGGCTTCCTGATAGCAGAACATCACACTAGTGAGTAAAATGGATTAAGTTTCCTATAATGCCAGCCAGAAGATATCTTCACAGTTGTGTTTTTCATTCTCAGGTGTCTAGTTAAGGAAAACGCAGGGGTCCAATTCAACCTTTAAAAATGTTATCTTTTGACTAGAAAGATTACTTCTTTGAGATGCAATGAGATTTTCCACAGCAAATTTAGCAGAGGATTATGCTTTTCATTACTCTCTGAATGAAGAATGGAGTGAATAGATAGTATAAATAGAGGATATTTCTAGAGAAAATTTCTGTATAAATTACAATTTAACTTTCTTGTTTTTAACAAAAATTTATAAGAAAAGGTGTCGGTTGAATTAGAGAAAGGTCCACATTATCCTGAAAAATTACTCCTTACCCCCCAAAAATATTTAGAGAATTTCAAGTGTTAAAATAAATTCTGTTTCATGTGAACTTATTTTCAGCTGTTTTATTCAATTTTTTGTTATCATTAGAATCTATTTTCCCCACAGTATGTCTGTATTTTTAGGCAGTCTCTAAATTGACTGCTTCATGGTTGATTTTTTTCAGCCATATTTAACCACTGATCAGCTGAATTGATTAGAGTGACTGTGCAGTAATTCAAATCAGATAAGATGGCTGAGCTCACCAAACAAACCATGCCATGGTCCGGTAATTGTGTTCATATAACTACTACCTAATCCACTGCAATAAGGGATATATTGGGAAGAGAAACTCTAAGAGCTACTAATAATGCAGTTTAAAGCTTTACTTAATTAGAACTTATCTTAGATTTTTAACTCTAATTTAGCTATGTGAATCTTTAAGCAGATTTCCGTGAAGAGCTAGTAAGCTTTAAAAACATAAAAATAATTCGAAATAGAAATGAATTGTATTGAGAATCAACAATTTTAATGATCTTTGTTTAGTATAGGTAAAAGAAGTACTCAACTTGAAGAATTCTCCAGGATTTCTCATAATAAATTCCATTTAATGTCTTACCAGTATCTCTGCAAAGCCAAAGAGTAGTACTTTCTGAAAAATGCCAAATTTCAAAACCTAAATGGTGATGTTTTCCCATCATTTCTACCAGAACCTAAAAGTTCTGAATGTTCAAAACTTGTTTACACACACACAAACACACACACACACAGATTATAAGAGAAACACTATGCAATAATAGTATTTAAAATGTATTACGAATAATCTATATAACAAATCTATGTTAACGATTTATCATAGACTTCATACAAAGTGCAGCTTTGTTTGCTTTGAATTAAATTTTCTATCTCTACATGTGTAAAAAGCCTGTGACAACATGTTTAGTATGAAACATTTAATAGGCGTTTCTAGTCACTTGAGATAAATAGCCAACAAACCATCAAGCAAGTCTTTTTTTTTGGTGAAAAGCAGCAAATTATTTGAATGAATGGATTCAAATGATTATTTTAATAATAGTTAAAAACGAGAAATTGTTCATGTAGGTTTATAGTTTTATCTGAAACACTTTCTCTTTACATTTTTGACTACATTTTTATAGTTATTTTTAAACTACATACTTTTCTTCTCGAAAACAATTATAACTTTTCAAACTGCAGTAAACGTACCTGGTTATTTCCTAGCAATCATTAGCTATTGAGCATAGGTGAGCCACTTTTAAACTATATAAAACAAAACAAAAGTTTTATTTCCGTATCTTAATGTTTAAACCAGCAACTACAAAAGTGAATCTGCTATTTGGAGAGTCTGTTGGGTTAATCACTAATAAAACTTTTTCTATACTTTCACAATTACCACTACTAAAGCTTCTTATGTATCACACAGCATTTTGAAAAAGAGCTACTACTGCTATATGGTCAATGGCAAATGACGTGTGACAAGTTACAGACCTAGTCAAGTTCAGCTTAGTTAGAAAACTCCATGTTCATTTTTTACTTTATTTATCAAATAAATACGTAATCTAAATCTTGTTACTTTTTATTTTCTCATCTTATTCACTGCCTATACAAAATTTTAAATTTTTCTATGAAGAGAAGCAAATAGAGATGTGGCAAATGTGGAACATCTTTACCAAAAGTATTTAAGAGATTCTTTCCTGTGGAACTTCTGAATTTTTACTTGCTAGTATTTTTTCGAGCAGCATTTGTTCATGTCAAGCACTGATTAATGGAAAGCATAAAGAATGAAGAAAACTATTTCTTTTAGTATATTTTTTGAAGTCTCTGAACATTTACATATTAAACAATTTTGTTACCTCACAGAATACATATAATGAAATAGTGTCACTTTGGGAGAGTAAGACATTACCAAACCTTGTTAGACTTTATAGCCTAAGGAGAAAAATATCAGAAATACTGATAAATAAATAAATACTGATAGATAAATAAATAAATACTGATAAAATCTTGTCCAAAATTTAAAAAGAAATTTTAATGGCACATATATAAACACATATACTATACACATACACTAAAATCAAATTGGCACTCAGACCAGTGGGAACACTTAGTGACTTAATTGTCAAACACTGTTTTGTGAAATTATCAGTAACAGGCACATTTTATTAGAGTTTTCTAGATTTCAAATAATCTATTTTGTAATTCAGAAATTATTATAAATTTATAAAGTCAGTTTTGGTTCCCTTTTATGCATGAGGGAAGTTAAGTCCAGAAAGTTAACTGACATTCACACTCAAAGTTATGTCATTAATTAGTGGGAAAATAAAACTCAGTTTTTCCAACTCTAAAGTTGTTACTTTATGTAGAAAATAATTAAGGATTATTTTACAAAATCCATAAAATGTATACGTCTTCTTTGTATAAAACTATATCTATGAACATACATATGTAGGTACCAAAATACAGTATTAACCTCTTTTACATATTTCATATTAAAGGAGAAATAGGTAACAAATTACTATCTAAAATGCAGCAAGGGATATAAAGAAAAATATAAAAATGGAAACAAAAAATTCAGACCAATATATTTAGCATGACTTTGCTGCAGTATAATAAAAAGTTTCAAAATTATTCTAACAACTAGTATAATTCTTTCCTTAGGGTTTCAGTGGAATCTTTGACTAAATTTTAAGTGGCATTAGTTAGTCAAAGGTCATTTACATTTGATTTACTCTTAGGTAAATTATCTTATAACAGATTATTTTTAATTTCTAAAAACTTATTAATGTACTTTGAAGCTACAGATGTCTTTGCAAATGATATGATGGTGTGGTATACATTCCTGCTGTTTTGAAAGTAAAGGTGATCTGCATGTGTCCTTGGGAATGATGTAGAAGTATCAAACAAGATTGATGATCAATCTTTTTCTTTTATAGCAATTGCAACATTATAAATGTGTAAAAAAGTTATCTTTAATGTTTATAAACACAGACCAATAAGAATACAGTTAGTTGAAACTGACTGGAGTTATGTTTCATGACTGTCATTCTTCAAAACACAGGGTAACACCTTTTTCTTTTGTTTCACCTGTAAGTATCTGTGTTATTTCCATTAAATTCAAATGTTAAAGATATAAGTCCTGCTAAATATTCAGAAGGTACAGATTTAAGGCAATGGCTGACTTCAGTTTAGCAAGTAGTTTAACATTCATAGAAGTTAGGAGAGTTGAAAATTAAACTTTTTAAAGCTACTCAATTTATATATGAAATTAACAGGATAGAAACATAGGAAAAATAAGTTGAAGACTACCATGTTGAGTTATTATATAGTAAAAAATATAACTATCTAGTGAGGATAATAGAAGCCAAAGTGAGTTGAAATATGTCTTCTTTGTGTGTGAAAATGACTACAATTTACTCATTTAAGATCTATTTGTTGTCTGGGCTGCAACTGATATCACTTGCTTACAGAAATAATAGCCTTTTTGATATTTTATTATAAAAATTATGAATCCAGTTTCCTGTACTATGGCTCTTTATATGTTATATAAGAAAATAATGTTGCCCTGAAATACAGATTTCTAAATGAAACAAAATACAAAACTATTCATCGAATTCATTGAAAAATGCTTCTATAAATTTATTCTCACATATATGTTAAATGTATTCTCACATAAATTTATTCTCACATACAGATTCTTAAATATACAAAAGAATTCTGATAGATAAGTACTTTGGAGCTTTCTTGGTTTTCTACTCTAAATGTGTAACTGTGCGCAAACTTCTTAACATATATTTTTCTGATTCAAGCTGGTTTTACCCAGATAATGGCATTGTGACTTACTTGCTATTTCCACCCTCTACCTTTGTATGCCTGCTCCTTTAATCATTAAGCTTTAGGACCTAAGATTTATTGAGCCTCGGGTCTGTAATCATGGGGACAGTAAGTTTTGGTTACACCAAGTATTACATTTTAGCCTTAGATGTGTTTCAGCTCCAGGCCCATCAAGGCAGAACAACCCTACGAGACAGGATGGCACCAGGCTGCTTTCAGAACTAAACTCAATGATCAATTACCCCAACTCCCTTAGTTTCCATAACAACTGATTTTTCCCTATATTATCTCTACTCTTGAGACACCCGGGGTGGTGGGGAGCAGGTGGCCAGGTTGTTGAGAGCATTAGTTGCCCAGATCTCTGGGACTTGCAACTCGCTAAAATAAATCTTTACTTTCTTTTCTGCAAACCTCCCTGTATCTCTTCTTTGATGTGCGCAGGCAGACAGACCCCTTTTGTTCCAGTAACAAAGGTTTCTATATTTTAAATATACACAACTCTGAGTTAAAAAAAAAATCGGTCTGTATCTCTAATACATGAATATTTACTTAATATTAGTTTAGTTATTAATGCATGCTAGAGTATTAATAAGTAGTACAGTAAGAAGGGATGTAAGTATGAAGAAATAGAATTAGAAACAAAATTTTAACATTGTCATGCTACTCTTTCCAGATCACTCTGCACACCTATGGAGAAGTGCACAGTGACCTATTCTGGGGACCCCTGGTCTAGAGTAAAGGCATGCAAATCTCCTAATGTTTAGGTATAACTCAAAGGGAAAATGGATCAGTACCAAAGTATTCCTTTCCACTCTAGGGAATAATATCCTAAAGTCAGAGGTTCTCAACTCCTGGGCTGTGGACTGGTACTGGTCTGTGGCCTGTTGGGAATCGGGCTGCATAGCAAGAGGTGAGCAGCGGGGTAGCAAGTGAAGCTTCATGTGTATTTGCAGCCGCTCCCCAGTGCTAGCATCACTGCCTCAGCCCAACTTCAGATCATCACGCATTAGATTCTCATAGGAGCACAGACCCTGATGCCAAAAGGGTTGGGGACCATTGCTAAAGTGATATCAAGGCTCTGTAGAGGAGAGTTAACTATCCCTCTTCTAAGAAGGAAGTGATGTTGAATTGACTCTTAAGGTGAATACAGTGAATTCTTAAATGTATTGTAAATGTAGCTTCCACCCTCCATTTCAGTCCTCTCATTCTATGGTAAACACTCCTCTTTGGCAGGTTACATCTGTGGAACAGTAACATTTTAGTTGTTATCATAAAAAGTAATAACAATAACACTTGGGCCAGCATTCCACATAATAAAAAGAACTACATGAGTATAATGGTTCCCTCAATACGATATAAGAGATGTCAGTTGAAAAGTAAAAATTTTTCTAGTGTATATTCTGATTTCATTAGCTAAAGAATATTTTCTCCACCTGGCTGGTTCATTTTGCAGTCTTAGCCAAGGTTTAAGTCCCTACTTGTTAAGGCACCCTTAGGATAAATTCCTAATTAACATAAACATTATAAGATTATAAAGTCATCTCAAATTTCCATTGAATAGCTCAGAGCATATTTTATGTGTATGTCCTAGGTAACGGTTTTTGAATTTGAATATATATGATTGCGATTCAGTATTCTGCTTTTTTAACAGGATCCTGGATGACATAAATGTAGTTGGTTGGTCTATGACTCACAGTTTGAATAGCAAGAACTTAATCAGTGTTTATCAGCAGCTATTACATCTGTTCAGTGGAATACTATATAGACAGGTTAATGCTGTAGTGGCATTTGTTATCTAGTAAAGGTAAAAATAGTACAAGTTGTATAACAATTAATGTCTCATAAAATTCAGAAATTGATGGTGTGAATCACAGTCTCATTGAAATCTTATTAAAAATTGATCAAATTAATAACTAGGGTAAGGATCAAGAGAAATGACATGATTTTAATGAGCACTCATTATAGTGTAAGATAATATATCTGTGACTTTTATCTCTTTTTTTGGCTAATTTAAATCAGAATAAAAATGATAGGCTAAACTTTCTTTTTCGAAACAGTAAATAAATTATCAAGAAAATGAAAAAAAAAATAATTTTTGACAACTTCTTATATAATTTTAGCTTCTCTACACTAGTCTAGCAACTCATCATACTATAATTAGAACTGATTTAATCATTTTCTTCACTATTTGTGTATATTGCCTAGCTTTGTTATTTTTGTTGTTATATGAAGATCCCTGCAGCTATTAGGGATGGTACCTATTTAGAATTAGATCAATATTCAAGAATTGGTAATTATTTATTAACTATCCTCTACATCAGAGACTGGCAAGGTATGGTCTATGGGCCCAGTCCAGAATGGATCCCAAAGCCTACTTTTATAAATAAAATTTTATTGGGATACAGTGAGTCCATTTATTTGCATTTTGTCTATGGGGAAATGTCTCACCAATATTTATTTGCTCTAAAATTAAGAGTTTTCCCTGATGGCCATTCAGAGTGGCTATGCTAGCCAAATATTTAGAAAGGCAAACTCCAAGCTTTATAAAGACAATACGTGTGAACACACATATTTGTGTGTTAAGCATTTGAAACGAGCCTCAGAAATTCCTATGTCTTTACTGAATCATCTCATTCAATCCTAAAAATTAGGTACTATTGTTTTGCCCTTTTAATGATATGGAACCTGAGGATATAAAGAAAAGTAATTAGCTCAAGGTCGTACAGATATTACTTAAGGTAACTTGTAGAGTATTGTGGTTTATGCCATTTCATATCCCCCTGAACTCTGGACTGTTCTACCTCCATAATTTGAGAATATGTTTCACATCCCCCTGAACTCTGGACTGTTCTACCTCCATAATTTGAGAATATATTTCACCAACTATAAACAGATGGAATAGTCTCAAAATTGTTGCACTATGGCTTGGTATCAATCTGCTGAAATCAATATGTTAAAATCTTCCTCTTCAAATTTAAGCATCATGTATTTACTGTTTCCCAAGTCAGTTGTTTTCCTGTCATTTTGAGGAGGCCAGGATCACTTCTGAAGACTTGAGACTAGTAGTCTGATTTTGAACCACAACGTTACTTTTTTCTTTTCTTTTGAGACATTTAATATATGACATTATGATAGCTTCATAATTACTTTGTCTTCCTTCATACGATTTTAAGAATAAGTTTCTTGAGATCTTATTTTTATACCTGCTGTGCTTTTCACAAAGTCTTGAAGAGTATTGAATTTTGTCGAATATTGAATCTACTTAACAGTAGTAGTTAATGTTGAGGGAGTATGTGAGCTCTCCGAAGGCTACCTTGCATATGAGCTGCTGGTGAGATGAATCTCACTTTTAAGCTGGCAGGAAGCAAGATCTCCTTGTTTGTTTTGCTTTGTTTCTACACATCTTTCCTAATTAGAAATAAAATGTCCAAACTACTGGTGGAGTGGCTTTGATGGGACCGTGTCATCTTTCGAGGTTAAGATTCTAACTAAGATTTGAACTCAACAGTGGGATAAAAAGACATGTTCAGCTATTGACGTAATTTTCAATGGAGCTCACTATGGTTGCTTTACAAGCAGGCAATGAGTGACTGTGAATTTTAAAATTCAATTACATATCATTTTTTGATATGTTTCAGAATATACTCCTCAGCCTGCTGTATTATCTTGTCAGCATAGTAGTTGATGTCAGTCTTCAAACAGAAGGAAAACAAATGTAAGTTTGTAGTTCAAGTCTTAAACTCCAGACATAATAGCAAAAAATAGCCGAGGCATTTAACTCCATGTGAAATATTTACCTTGCCCTGAGGTTATAGAAGTCGCATCTAAATGCTGCTCAAAAGATCCTTAGCAAGAGTAAAGTGAAACAATTATTTGATGGAGGTCAGGTGGGAGAAGACACTATTTGAATTATCCTCTCATGTCTAGGTCATGACTGGACTTGGAATTTTGGCTGCAGAATGCGTGCACGGCATGGTTTTTTGCTATGATCTCCAGGGAGTTTTTGAACACTTGTAATCTGTCCATGGGAATCTTTTCCTGAGGCTCAGTATTAAGAATATTTCATAAAGGGAAATAGTTGCTAGGTGGTGTAACTCTTATTTGACTCACTCCAAAACAGTTGGTATTGTAGCCCTTAGGAGTCTACGTTCCAGAGAGCACGCTTTCAGGTTTTGCTTTTGTAATCTGAGTTTAGATCCCTCAGGCACTCAGCGTGTTGGCAATCCCCTGTAAGAGGGTATCAGCAGGAGACAAATTGAAATAAAGCGGATTGTGTCCCATGGAGCTCCTTAAATAAGTTGTTCAATTGACGGAAGAGGTAGGAAGCCTTCCCAGGGTGATTAATTTGAATGACCTAAACTAGTTGATGTGCAATTTTAAATGGTTTTTGTCTCATTATTTTCCTGAAGAATACTCAAAATGCAATCTGGAGAAAGAAGTATTTTGTAAAGGTTTAAACATTTGAAGTCTTATGGTATAGAATAATTTACTTAAAGGCGATTCTCAAAATTAAGTGCACAGGAGAATATTCACAAGTACTTATTCTATCTTGCTGAATTTCCTGGGTCCCACCACGGCGATTCTGATTCTGTACTTTCTGGGCTAGAGCCTGGGAAATTGAATTTTTAACAAGCACTTCAGGTATTCATGATGCAGATAATTCAGGGGTAGGTGGTAATAAGAGGAAACTTCAAGAAATGATGGAAATGCAGTCTCTAATTGAGCCTTTCCCCTATATTGATTAACCTTTGGTCAAAAAGTTGGAGCAAATATTACTTTAGCTAGAGAACTAGAGGAACGTCAGCTAAGGTTCTTAGTGAAGAATGAAAAGAACTAGAGTTCTCTGGTCAGAAGTTGCCCTGGAAAGTAGCCTTCAATGTACTAACGGGAAAATTACCAATGTATATGCCGCTATGTCTGTACATGATTTATTCCAGACTGTTTTCAAGCAAGTATAAAATTTTTCCTACTGTCTTTAAGAAATGATTTGTCAAAGTGTTCTCTCAATCACACTTTAGAAGTCATGTAAATTTGTTTTAATTTAAAAAAACTGATTTAAAAAATTCTAAATCATGCTTAGAATTAGACCTAGAGGGAAATCAAAGATATATGTTTAATTCGTCATTCCTAAATTTTGCTTTCTGATCCTATGATTCTTAGACATTTGTAGTGTTCTCACAGTAAGTAAGTTGTGAATAAAGTGTAATACACTGAAATTTACTTTCATATAGAAATATCTTTCAAACCCCATTGTATATACCATACAGATTTTCAAGTTTTAAATGTTATTTAAAATTTAGACCTCAACAACTAATTATTTTTCTATTCTTGACTGGATTGATAATGTCTGTGCATTACTATAACTTTCCTTTTCCATATGTTGATACTTTATCTGTTTGCTCTGTAGTGAACGTGGTCTTTGTGCTCAAAACTAACGATATGCCTTTCTTTATCCACTGATCCTAATTCAAATGCTGAATGGTATGAAAAGAATAATATATGTATATACAATTTTAAAATGAGAAAAAAATCAATGACTTTGGGGAAATCTCTTAATGTTTTAAATATTCAGGGTATCTAATCCTCCCTCCTCCTTTTTGCTATAATAAGTAAAGTTAAAAAAATATAAGAGATGGCGAGGTTGAACTGTCAATTAAGTTAATGGCCACAATGGCTTTTTGGATGTGTCACTTTGGCTAGGCCGTAGTTCCTCGTTATAATGCGTGTTACCCACACATTATTTGGGTATTGTTGGAAAGAAATTTTTGATTCAATTAAAGGGAAATTATTCAAGATATTCTCAGTGGAACTATCTTAATCAGTTGGAAGGCCTTGAAAGCAAGACTGTGGTTTTCCTAAGAAAAAATAATAATTCCACATGATAATACTTTTGGTCTGTGCTGCTGTACAGTTTATGATCTTCCCTCCTGAGACAACCCACTCTATTGCTTTTGGATTTACTTAGCCAGCTCTCACAATCACATAATGAAATTCTTTCCAATAAATCTTAGAATATAAACCTTAATATAAATAATATAATATAAATATAATATAATAATATAATATAAATGTCCAACCATTGAATAAAATTAAACCCTGGACATATTCATGAAGCAGCTATCTGAGGACCCTGAGATAAATGTGTTAGCAGGAAGATGAGATAAAGGAACCAGAATTTACAGTATAGTCAAGCACTGCATAATGATATGTCAGTCAGTAATGGTCCATGTATATGACAGAGGTCTTATAAGATTATAATGGAACTGAAAGATTCCTATAATCTAGTGACAACATAGTTGTTGAAATGTCATAGCACATGCATTATTCCCACGTTTCTGGTAATGCTGGTGTAAACAAACCTATTGCACTACCAGTCATATAAAAGTACAGCACATACCATTATATACAGCACATAATACTTGATAATAATAAACAACTGTTACTGAATTTATGTACTTACTATATTATACTTTTTATCATTATTTTAGAGTACTCTTTCTACTTATAAACAAAAGTTGGTTGTAGAATAGTATGCTGTATTACACCAGCAGAAGCCTCATACATCTTGTGTTTACCATGTCTCTTGATTTCATCATTTTTTATTGTGCTTGATTTGGTTTACAAAGGTGGAAAATCAGTGATAGTTATTGCTTGCCAATCAGGCATATCCCATTCCACCATAGCTATGAACTTGGAGAACAAGAACAAAGTGATGGAAAGTGTTAAAGTATATAGGCATCACAAATTCAAAAACGGCCTATATCGGACATGGAGAAACTTCTAATGATCTGGATTGAAGACTAAGACACAGAAACGTATCCCTCCCAGCATCATGACGATTCCAGCCAAAGCCAAAATTTATTTTCAATGTTGAAAGGAAAAGCTGGACCTGACTACAATGTTGAATTTACTGCTCACTCTGTTGGCTTTAAATGATTCAAGAATCGTTATTCGTTACATATTGTGAAAGTGAGCAGTGAGTCTGTGAGTGCTGATATGAAGGCAGCTGAAGATTTTTTTTAAATCTAGATAAGCTGATTTTGGAGGAAAATTACTTGCCAGAGCAGATATTCAATATGGATGAAATCTCTTTATTCTGTACAAGAATGCCTAAAATATCTTTCACCCATAGGAGGCCAAGTCAATGCCAGTTTTCAAGGCTTTTAAGGACAGGATAATAGTATTTGTTGGGGGGCAATGCTGTAGGATAAAAATTGAAACCTTTTATGATTTGGGACAGTGTGAGCCCCAGAGCCTTAAAGCATATCAATAGGCACACACTTCCAATAAGACCAATAAGTCATGGATGATTTAGCTTATCTTCTAAGATGTCCTCCTGAATTGCCATACCAGCAAAATGGAGTACTATTTGGAGAATAACATAGTTTTCAAGATTTTGCTTATTGTTTATAATGTTCTCTGATATCTAACTTTTATTGGTGATCTTCATCTCCAAATACGAACTCTTTGAGCCAATTAATGGGTCAAGGAATTATAGCAGCTTTTAAGATCTACTATCTGAGGAGGACCTTCCAAGCTATTGCTGAAACCAAGGAAGAAACTGATAAGACACTGATGCAATTCTAGACTGATTAGAACATCTATGACTGCATCGAAAACCTTACTTGGGCTTGGGGTATATGTACGGCATCTGGAAGATGACAATCAGTTCACATATCCTAAAATGAATTTGCCAAGGACGAAGGCGTTGCAAAAATCAGTGAGGCTGTGGTTGAAGTGGCCAACAATTTTAACCTTGGCATAGATGAGGATGACATTGAAGAGATCCTAGAGGTGATTCCTAAGGGATTGTCTGATGAAGAAGTTATTAGAACTGGAACAGAAATGCAGAGCAGAGGAAGAGGCAAGAGGAAAAGAAACTGCAGAAGAAGAAAACAAAGAACCTCCAAGAAAATTCACAGTAAAGCGGTTAGCAGAAGCTTTCATAGACCTTAACAAGCACCTTAAAAAGTCTGAAAACAGGGATCCCAACACTGAAAGGTTTTCTTTAATGGAGAGGAATGTTCATGGTGCATCATCTACTTACAAGCAAATCTCTGGAGAAGAAAATGAAGCAAACCACCATGGACATAATTCTGAAAAGAGTGACACCTCTGCAAGAAGAACCTTAGGCAGGTCCTTTAGGAAATATTCCAGAAGAAGGCATTGTTATCATAGGAGATGATGGCTTCATGTGTGTTATTGTCCCTGAAAACCTTCTAGTGAGACATGATGTAGAGGTAGAAGACAGTGATATTGTATATCATGGCTCCATGTAGGCCTAGGCAAGTTAGGTATGTTTGTTTGTGTCTTAGTTTTTTACAAAAAAAAAAAGTTTGAAAAGTAAAATTAAAATAAAATAAAAATTGAAAAACAGGAAAAAAAAACTTATATAAGGATATAAAGAAAATATTTTTGTATAGCTGTACAATGTGCTTGTGTTTCAACTTAAGTTTATTATAAGTCAAAAACTAAAAAAATTAGTTCATAAAGTAAAAAAATTATAGTAAGCTAAGATTAATGTATTATTGAAGAAAGAAGCTTTTTATAAATTTAGTGTAGCCTAAGTGTACCGTGTTTATAATGTCTACAGTAGTATACAGTAATGTCCTAGGCCTTCACATTCACTCATCACTTACTCACTGACTCACTCAGAGAAACTTCAAGTCCTACAAGCTCCATTCATAGTAAGTGCCCTACATAGGTGTAACATTAAAAAAAATCTTTCATACCATATTTTCACTGTACTTTTTCTATGTTTAGATGTATTTAGATATACATATACCCTTGTGTTGCAACTGTCTACAGTATTCACTACAGTAACATGCTATAAAGGACTGTAACATAAGAATAATAGGTTATACCATATCACCTAGATGTGTAGTAGTCTATAAAAACTAGGTTTCTTTAAGTGCACTCTGCGATGTTCGCATAACAATGAAATCACCTAATGATGCATTTCTCAGAAACTATTCCCATCATTAAATGCTGCATGATTATAGTAACAAATCAGTGGCACTTTTTTTTTTTTTAATATCTCTGCTATCATCCAGCTTAGAATCAAAGACAGTGTGAAACCCAGAAGTGGACAATGAATAAGAACAGAAAGAATACCAAAGTATCCATCTCTGTTCTGATGAGTGGAAAAGGGTATTCTAAGAGTCAAATAGAGTGAAGGAGATTCTATGGGGGCTTTTCCTAGCTTTCATTTCTCCTAACCCAGTCCCCAAGCAATCATACTGTGGGTGGGAGGTGAAGTCAGCATCAGCTGGCAAGCACCAAAATGCTGAAGAAGAATCCTTCTTTCTGTTCAGTAGAGTTATAGCCTTAAGATCTTGGACTGAATTCCTATTGATCTTTTTCTTTCTCTGTCTTTCTACAACTTAGTTCCATTTGAACCCATGTAGGTAAGAAATGAGCAAAAGAGTGGAGAATCCAAGACCCAACTTTCTGGCCAAAAGACTGGGAAAGGAGGTTTCAGGGGGCCAGAAGACATTAAAAATACTGCAGAGTGGGGCAATTTCAAGAAGACAGTCTCATAAAGTTGTATAAAATCTCTTGGGTTTATCTCAGAGCTTTGCATACATGTATATTTTGCATATCTGACACTAACCAGTAAACAATAGTCTTTTGAGAATTGAGCTACATGCTAGATCACAATGTAAGACTGAGATTAATCATAGTTGGCAAACTGGGTATATCTAAATAGCCCTACAAAAATCTTGAAAACTGAACTGACATTAGAACCACACACTACAGAAAAATGTTAGAACTTTTATGCTGAATTGAATCTAATAAATTTCCTGTCATAATAAAAACAGACAAAAAAGCTTTAATTTTATAATTTATACGTGGACCTAGGGTCTCATAACATTATATGCAAAATTTGTATACGATTTAAGATTTTGGGCATACAAAGAACCTGGATAACTTCAACTAATAAGAAAAAAGACAATCAAAGGTAGCACCATTGTTGAAACTATCAACTAAAGGACTTGAGAGCTGCTATTATAATCATGCTGCAGGAAGTAAAGGTGAATCTTTATAAAAAAAAAAAAAAAGAAAAGAAAAGAAAAGAAAATATCTCATCAAAAAAATGCATAATATAAAGATTAAATAGAAATTTTAGACCTAAGAGATACATTTATAAAAATAAGAAATTCATCAATTTCATTCAATATCTAAATGGAGATGACAGACCAAAAACTCTGTGAGCCTGAATAAGAAATCAGGGACATGAGGGACAATGCAAAATAGGTCAAACTTGAGTGTGATTGGGGTTCCAAAAGGTGAGAAAAGTGTGATGATGAAAAAATTATTTAAAAATGTAGTGACTATAAACTTCTCTATTCTAGTGAAAGACTAAATTAGAGATTCATGAAGTTCAGAGAAATACAATAAATTCAAAAAATTTCTTTTCCAAACAGATTATACTAAAACTGCTGAAAAAAAAAGGAAAAAGATTCTTAAAAAGTAATAGGAGAAAAAAAATCCATTATATATATATAAAGAAATTACTCAAATGACTATGAATTTTTTCATCAGAAACTATGAAGGCAAAAAGAAAATAAATCAATATTTTATAAATGCTGAAGGAAAAAAAGCAATTCAGAATTCTATGTACAAGGAAACAAATACTAGAAAAAAAACAGATATTGTTAAAAAACTTGATAAATAAGTGGAAATGGAATACTAAAAACTATTCAAATAAACCAAAAAATGACAGGAAAGGAGAAAGATAAATGAAAAATACACGGAAATAAAAAAAAAGATACAATAAAAATATAGATATATAAATAATAACTTTAAATGTAAATAGTCTAAAAATACCAATTAAAGGACAGGACAGGTAATATAAAACTTAGAGAATCTGTCACTGGTAGATAAGTTCTGAAAGAACTCCTAAAAGAAGCTCTGGTGGAAGGGAATGATACCAGACAGAAACTTGAAACATTTGGAAAGAATAAAGAAGGAAGAAATGGGGGAAGAAAGGGAGAAAGAAAGGAAAAAAAAAAGTAAAGGAAACATCAGAAGGGGTAAATATTATGTATGTATTAAATTTGTACAGCAGTTAAAAGAAAAATTATAAAATTATAGGGTTTAAAATATATTTAGATATCATACATATAACTGATACAGTACAAAGAGGGAGAATAAGGAAATCTATATGTTGGTAAAGTTTCTATATTCTTAAATGACATAAAGATAATGTTATAGGAAATTCCTTTTCAACATGAAATTTTTGTAATTGCTTAATATTAAATATACAAATAATGTCTTATGAAGAGACTTCTTTTTGCAGCCAAGGTGAACTACCAGAGGGGAGGCTACCTGAAATAACTTTTCAAAAGTAGAAATATATGAAAAAAAATTCAAATTATTGAAAGTAAATATATCTTAATAAATCTGTTAAAAGTTAACCCTTTTCTCATTTGCCCTGAGAATGTTTGCCAGCTGCAGTGTTTACTCCAAAATTTTGCGGATTACAGTCCTAATCTTACTCCCAAAGC
>NW_011888839.1:10748919-10757802 GCF_000151845.1 Pteropus vampyrus | reverse complement strand
CTATATGTTGGTAAAGTTTCTATATTCTTAAATGACATAAAGATAATGTTATAGGAAATTCCTTTTCAACATGAAATTTTTGTAATTGCTTAATATTAAATATACAAATAATGTCTTATGAAGAGACTTCTTTTTGCAGCCAAGGTGAACTACCAGAGGGGAGGCTACCTGAAATAACTTTTCAAAAGTAGAAATATATGAAAAAAAATTCAAATTATTGAAAGTAAATATATCTTAATAAATCTGTTAAAAGTTAACCCTTTTCTCATTTGCCCTGAGAATGTTTGCCAGCTGCAGTGTTTACTCCAAAATTTTGCGGATTACAGTCCTAATCTTACTCCCAAAGCGTACCATGAAATATCTCTCTTTTATAATTATTTTCATATTGTTCTAGTATATCAATAGTCTTTGGGAAAAAAATGACATCATTCTAATTACAGCATTCTGTTTTTAGTAGTTTGTTTGCTAAAAATGTCAAATCCTAGAAAACATAGCATTCTTACATGTGATGTTAAATGAACCCTGGCAGCGACCTGCATTTTTTTTATAAGTGGAAAATTAACAGAGAAATTATATTAGTAATTCTTAAAATTTATTTTATACAAATAAAAACGTGAAGATGGGAATGAGAAATAGATGTATGGGTATAGAAAACAAATATCAAAATGATAGATGTAAATCAAACTACATAAATTACATTAAATGTGAATAAACTAAACACTCTAATCAAAAGGTATATATTGGAAACATGGATTAAAAAGAAAGACATGACTATCTGCTATCAATAGGAGATTCAAAAAGGGAAAATAAAAGGGTACAAAAAGACATACCAGAAATTACAGATTTTTAGAAAGGACATATTAATAGGAAAACAGGGAAATTTCAAAATGACTAAAAAGTCTTTGGATCAGGTACACATAGGAAGTATAAAAAATGTGCAGCAATCAATAGACCCCAAACTACAGTAAGCATATTTTGACAATTTGGAAGAGGGAAATAGAAAATTCAATAATTTTTGGAGATTTCGTTCAATGCTTTAGAGAACAATTAGAAAAAAAAGCAGTAAAAATATAGAACCCTTGAACAATATTATAAATTAGCTTATCTTAAGTGAAGTTTCAGAATATTTCACTCAATAACAGAAGAATATACTTTATTTTAAAAAGCATATAGACTACTCTCTAAGGATAGCCCATATGCCAGAATATAAAACAAGTCTGAATACATTTAAGTGATTTAAAAAAATCAACAAAAAATCTAGAGAATATCAATAAAATAAAATTTTGGTTCTTTTAAAATACAAAAAAATTCATAAACATTTAGATAAACTCTCCAAAAAAAAAGTGGAGATACAAATTAGTACAGAATGAAAATATATAGGACATCACTACAGACACTGCAGAAATTAAAAAGGATACTAGGAACTATTACAAACAATTTTGTGCCAACAAATTAGAATACTTAAGTGAAGTGGACAAATACCTCGAATGCCAAAATTACTATAATTGATTCAAGAAGTCAAAAAGTATGAATAGATTTATAACAAGTAAAAAATACTGGATTAGTAAATTAAATATTCCCACTAAGAAAAGCCCAGGCCCTGATGTTTCACTAGTGATTTTTATCAAATATTTAAAGAATACCAATTCTACAAAACTCTTTTCGCAAAACATAGAGAGAAACACTTTCAAAATCATTTTAAAAAGTTAGTATTACATTGATGGCAAAGTCATACAAATAAAACTAGAATCTGATACCCCTAATCAACAAAGACACAAAAATCCCTTATGAAATATTAGCAAACTGAATCCAGAAACAGGGGAAACCTATTATATACCATCATCAAGTAAATTTATAAATTTTGAATAGACATTTTGTAAAATGTTATATGAAATTTCTAGACAAAAGCACAATCAAAATATCAGTGTAATTAGAGATAGGAGCAGCAATTGACTATCACTGAGTATAAAGGAACTTCTAGGAGTGATAAAAATGTACTGGAAATCTCTTCTGACAATGATGGCACGATTGTTTTTTATTAAACAGTCAAAATAGGTGAATTTTTTATGTCAGTACATTATACTTTGATGAATCTGTCATCAAAAGGCAACATTTAAACATTTCACCAAAAAAATGTACATATGGCAAATGCATAATTAGTATTCAGGATAATCATTTAAGTAAAGCAAATCAAAACGAGTGAGCAGCTTTACTTAATTGCTAAAACTTGGAAGCAACAAAACTGTCTTTCAGTAAGTGAATGAATAAATAAACCATGGTACATCCAGACATTTGTATATTACAGGGCTAAAAAGAAATAAACTATCAATTCATGAAGAGACATGGGGTAACCTTAGAAGCATATTACTAAGTGAAAGAAGCCAATCTGAAAAGATTACATACTGTATAATTCCAACAATATGACATCTGGTAAAGGATGTATCTCTGTATCTCCAAAGCTATGGAGACAGTAAATAGATCAGTGATTGCTAGAGCTTGGGGGTTGGGGGGAGAAAGATGAATGGGTGGAGCACAGAGGAATTTAAGGCAATGAAAATATTTTGTGAGATACCATAATGATGTTTACATGTCATATGATTGTCCAAATCCATAGAATGTATAACACCAAGAATGAATCATAATGTAAATTATGGGCTTCGGTTGATAATGATCTGTCAATGTATCAATTGTAACAAATGTACTACTTTGTTGGGGGATGTTTATAATGAGGAAGGCTGTGTGTGAGGGCAGAGAGAAAATATGGGATCTGTCCGCACTTCCTGCTTAGTTTTGCTGTGAACTTAAAATTGCTCAAAATATAAAGTCTATTAAAAAAACACACATACACACAACGAGATACTACTATACACATATTACACTGTCTAAAATTTAAAAGTATGACCATTGGAGATGTTGGTACAGAAATGGAGGCAATGGAACTCTTGTACGTGCTTCGTGAAAATGTCAAATTATACAAGTATTTTGGAAAACAGTTTGTCGATTTCTGAAAAAGTTAAACAAAAACTCATCACTTGACCTAAACACTCTACTCCTAGATATTTACCTAAGATAAATGAAAGCAAATGTCCATATAAAGACTTGTCCGCGAGTGGCCCAAGTAGCCTTAATTCTCATAGCTCAAAACTGGAAACAGTTCAAGTGTTCATCACCATCAGATCAATATATATTAAAATTGTTTTATATCCATAAAATGGAATACACTATCCAGCAGTAGAGAACAAAATATTAATATACAGACAATAACATGGGTTACACTGAATAAGCAAAGTAGGAAAATAGAGTACATACTATATGGTTGCATCTAGATAAAATTGTAGAAAAAGCAAATGATGGCAGAATGTGTCATAAAAAGTGTCAAAATGTGACAGAAAGTAAGCAGTGGTTACATGGGACAGGGGTGGGCATGAAGGGGTTGGATAGGTATTACAAGAAGACACTTTAGGGGGTTTTGGGATATTTATTATAATGATTGTGGTAATGGTTTTATGATTTATATGTATATAAAACTTATAAAATTATACATTATACATAAGTGCGGTTTTGTGATCAATCATCCTGAATAAAACTGTTAAACAGATACTGAACTGATCTATTTAAAATCAATTCCTTATTGTCTTCAGTGTCAACAGCAACGCAATAGTGGCCTGCTAATGAAGTCTAGAACACGTTTTCTGACATCCAGTTCAGTAAATCAAGTATTTGTGTAATTTGGGGTAATGTATAATGGGGGAATGATGGACTCTTTAATTTCTGTCAAAACATTTTCAGAAATATTATCTAGTCAAAAAGCTCTCAATTGTAGAGAGTTGACTGTTTTGGGCACTTATATTTTTAAATATATTTTGAATTCATTGATTTATTCAATTTCCCCCAAAATTCGGCCTTAATAAAAATAGATTTTTGGTACTTTTATCAGTTCCATGTGCTATTTATAGTGTGATTTCTGTAGGGCTTGTGATATGTAGAGGGTGTCATATTCAGAGAGGAATGGTATGGTAATGATTTCATTCCAGAAAGATATTCTGGTAAAGCCCAAGCCTAAGCTTTGTAGGCTCTTTTGACCTTCTTAATAGTAATAGCTAACATTTAGTGAATTCTTAATATGTGCAATATGTTATTAAATCTTTCCTACAACCTCTTGAGGTTCATACTATAAATATCCTCACTTAAAAAATGAGGACACAGAAGTTTAAAAAGGTTAAGGAGCTTGCACAAGGGAATAAGAAATAAACGAAATTTCCAACTCACTCGTGTGTCTCTTTGCAGAACTGAGCTCTTCTTTATGTCTCTTTAATCCCAGAAAAATAAGCATTAGAGATGGAGGTGAGTATTTTAAAATTTATTATTTTAAAATTGTAGATGTTCTATTTGATAACCCTTTAGTCACGTGATTGATTCCATTCAATCACTATGCATCCCTATATACCTACGCTAAGAATAATGCGATTTTATAGGTTTATACTATCTGATTGGTTCCATACAATTTTTGAAATAATAAAGATCTAATCAAGATCACTACAATCTACATAATAATTTATCTCCTGGTTCGTTGTCTTCTCGGTTCAATGACAAAGGAACGCTTTTATAATTTGAGGATAAAAATAAATAGCTGTGAACAGCATCAGCTACCAATTTTAACGCAATAATAAGTGATAACCTTCGGAGGCCCACCACCTCTGAATAACAAAGGCAGCTTTCTTCATTAGTACCTGAGAATTTGTATGCTTTTCCCTATTTTTTTCCCTTTCATGTTCCTATCTCTGTGTATGGTTCTTTTTCCTCTTACTATATCTCTAGTCCTCTGGGTTGGAAGTGAGGCACTGATCTTTAAAAGAGCTCTACTCAACCATTTTCAGGAAAATCAATTGAACATCCTTGACTTTTTCCTTCAATTTTCCATTCATTGACTACTGTCAGTACCTAAGTGGGCTCCTGTACAGTGCTAGAGACATCTCACAGGTATCCTCATGATGCTAGAGATGTCCTCATCTCCACATGGGGTCCAACCAGTAAACTCCACTAGGCTTTACCTTCTATCCCACTTCTATCTTACAGACAAGACTCTTGGTTTATCTCCTGTGATCATTAAATTTTGCACAACACAGTTTTGTGATATCCTACATATTTCTTACCCCAAACTTTAATTATTTCCCTTCTGTTTCTTCAACCTCTAACATGTTTCTCATGTCTTCTATACCCATTTCCTTTAATTCTAAAATATCCTTAAATATTTTTAAAAATACTTTTTTTTTCAAAATTTTGTGCTTATTGTCTATTTAAAAATTACAGGACTCTTATTTTTGTTCAAACTTATTTTATATCTTAGTTTTGTTTTTCTCTCAAAATTTTAAAGAATTCACAAATTAGTTTATGGATTTATTTTCTTCATTTGTGTTGGCCATAGGCTATGAATCATAGAATTCCTACCCCTTACTGATTATTTATTTATTAGAATCAAAGTTTCTCAATTTCAAAGAACTATTTTGTTAGACCCTATAATTCTGTCTGTAAAATTTGCAATCATTATTTTTTTAAATATAGTATAATTCTGAGTTTTCAGAGCCACATATCATTATAAGCACAGCAAATATGTGAAAAGATTTATTTAAAAAGAATTAGGTTGGATTAGTAATTCTCAAGCTGTGTGTCTGTGTGTATATTTCTCTGTGTGTATGCTTTCATATTATTTTGCTAACAGATATCCCCCAAAGCATACAGTAATGGGCATAATATTGTACTAATCATTGCATAAAATATAAGCTTGTTCCATAGATTATATATTCATAATTGTAAAGATGTATGTTTCATGAATAATTATTTCTGCTTCGATTGTCTTTTCAGCCTCAGTGCCATCCAACTCTACTCAAAATCTGTTTTAGTTCTTTAATTAAGCATTTGAACAATACACACTGCTTAATTTTAGCTGAGATGGAATAAAAATATGCAGGCTTTTTAAATCATCTCCTTAGTGGTTATGAGTTCTTTTCACAGGGTGGGCAAAATATTAGCCTTGAAAAAAGGCTATAAAATCTGTAATCTTGATTCCATGCTCCCAGGTTGTGTGGTCTTAGGGAAAATGTTTAAATTCTCTTAACCTTTATTTCCTCATATTTAGGATGAGAATAATGATGATTGTGTTACAGAATAGTGATACTTAGACTTTGGTGTGCAGAAAAAAAAAAATCTAGCATAAGTTAATAAAAATGAAAAAAAAAAAAAAGTAGATTTCCTTAGCCCAATATTCAAGTTCTCAAGAGATTTTTTACTCGGCGATTTTTGTTGAAACACCTTAGGTGACTGTGACAGAGATAGAACTTGCACTTTAAAGAACACTTTATACTCTTGAGAGCAGTTAATGAATAAATAAAATAACATGACATATAATAGTCATTTGCAAAGAAATTATACCACCAGGTTGTAATTCATGGAAGTATACTAAAATAATAAATCAAGAGAATCCTAAAAGTATAGTCCATAATACTTGTTATAGAAAATTATAAGGAAAAAGATCATCTCAGTATTTTAAAGATGAAGTTACATGGAACAGATACTAAATAAGGCATTTAAAAAATTCTAAAATCTTCATTCAAAATGTATTATAGTATTTGTTATAGACCAATGTTATTCTGGTAATGGCAAATTTGAAGCAACACAACAAAGAATGTAAGACAAAAATTAGGAATGTTAAAGAAATAGATATACTTGACTAATCATAATTAATAGTCATATAAAACATAAAGTATAAAATTTTGGCTTAATTATATATAACCAAATATAATGCTAATGGGAAAATATGACATAAATTAGTGAGAATTAATATAAATACAGATATTGTTAAAGATAAATTATTATGAAGAAATTATGGCAAAGGACGAAAATTAAGTTCATTGTTAAGAAACCGAGATACTCAGAGAAATAAACTTCTTCATTAATAACTAAAGTCATGCACAATAATGAAAGCTAAAACAAATTTAATGACTGACTTTACATCTGTTAAATCATTATCTCTTAATAATCATTAAATGTGGTTTGTCAGGCAATGTAGAAGCATGCACATGTTAAGAATTGTTAGTGGGTTATAAAGGTGTTAGTTATTCTGAAGACCAATCAAACAATAAATAGCAAAGTTCATGAAATACTTATTGGAAAAAAAAAGATATAGAATGCTCTCCAGTCAATATTTTAGAAATATATCCCAATGAAATAAACATCATAAAATATAAAATGTGGTAAGAGAAGTACATAATATTGAAAACAAATAATAACTCTTATTGGGACTTACTTAATAGACAACTTGAAAATCACAGTAAAAGGAAAATGTTTACTAAAATGAATGAATGAATTTGTTGGGATGCAATATGGCTATTAGAAAAGTCAAATATATTAAAAACTTTTCAAGAAAGTATAACTGATATATTAATTAAATTTGTCCAAAAAAAACTCACAACTATTTTAGATCTCTAGTTATAAAATCTATACTTTTTCTCCATTTAGTATTTAAAATATTTGGTAAACACTTTAAAATATTTTGGAATTATTCCCTTAAAATATGTATAATAATGTGTAAGATATTTCAGAAAAATGAGCTCAATTTGTAAACACTAGTTTGGAATTCTAAAAAATATTAATTAATAATGGACTGTGTGTTTCCTAGCTTAGATCTTCCTTCCTGGGATTAGAAGCTAGATTTAGGGCTAAACAAGTGATTGCTTCAAGCGATTTATTAATTTGGGTATGCGGTTAGCTATTTGACTTTTTTACTGAATCAATTATTATAGAAAAATTAATCAATTCATTAACATAGACAAAATCATCTTAACTTTTTTCTTTATTTTTTGCCAAGTGAAAAGTTGGATCTCAATCACAGCAATCACATGGGGCTATAGAAAGTGGATAAGTTGCTGTTAGTTCAGTTTATATTTGCTGTTGCATGAATTCAGACCCTAAAATATAATAGATTGAAAAAGTAATAACTACAAATACTTAACAATGTTCATTATAGTTTTGTTATGATAAAAATTTGACAACTTCAGAGATAGAAGTAACCAAATCTTAGGAAGTATTATAATTGCTCCATATCATGAGATACCAGAGTTTCTAACTATTCCATTTATAATATGTAGTGGTTTTATTCATGATAGAGAATAATAGTTTAGCAAGAAATGATCTAGTTATAGGTATCTGAGCATGAGAAATTGTTCTGTTTTATATGAAAAAAAAGGCTGTGTTGAATTAAAGAAATATTTCTAGAATAAAATCTTCTACAAGTCTACCAATGGATGAAGTTCTCTGACTACAATTGTAACATTCTTTTTTGTTCTCATTATTAAAATGTATAGTGAGAGAAACAGAAGTTCCAAAGCAACAGAAAAGATCTACCTCCATATCTTATTTCTCTGTATAAATTTTCCTTTTTAAGGATGGCTAGACTTCAAATGGTATTGATTCTATTAGTATTGGGTGGATATTGGTGTGGAAATTTGGGAGCCAGAGCTATCGTAACAAATTTCCTAAGGCTATCTTAGGATTCTCATCGGGTGACCTCCATTTTTTAGACATCTCTACTAAACTCAAGAATATCACTGATGCCATGTTATAAACAGTTCATATTTTCCTCTTCAGTTCTCAAAGGAGGATATTTTAAGCTTCAGAAAGTAGGGTTAAGCAGGCATGAAAACGGGAAGCCCTTTTTGTCATTAGGTTACATAAGTGTTCCACTGTACAGTGAAGTCCTTGAGAGGGAAAATCTTAATAGTTTTTGCCTAAACCACTGAACCAATTAGCCTCAGATGTCAGTGACAATTGTGGTATTTAAGAGCCTAAACAATCAATCAAACAAAGCAGCATCTGACCCAGTGATAA
>NW_011888839.1:10737893-10748504 GCF_000151845.1 Pteropus vampyrus | reverse complement strand
AAAAACTGAAAATTTTACAGATACCTTTCATGTGATATTTATATTTTATTGGTTTAAATAAATATACCCATAATAGCTGCTAGTTTTAATTTTTAATATCACCCATTTTATTAATATATACTTGAAAAATCATTCCACATGCATTTTACAAATACTTTGGTATGCACATGGAATTTGGAGCATCTTGTAGTAGTAACTCTGGTGTCTACATGTTGGAAGTCACTTCTTCAGATTTTTAGCAAGGAAAGATTTTTGCAAAATAAGACTAATTCGAACTGCCCATTTATCACAAGTTGTCCTCAAAGGAGGCATTTAAAAAATATGTTTACTATATACAAATGAAATCATAAAATTTGAAGAACTTACTTAATATTGAACAGGTGATATTATTCAAATGAGGAGGCAGAAGTTTGGAGAGAGGTGTGGTGCTCTGCATTATGAATGGATGGAAGAGTGAGAGTCTAGGGAATAAATGGAAAGGTGAGGATAAATGTAGAAAAACTACTACAAAGGGCATGCCAGCAGATCTTATGAATTTGAAGCACAAAAGTAAAATTTTGGAAGGAATACCCTAAGGTAAGATTTTGAGCTGAACTACTAGAAACAATTTTATAAATTCTCTACTCATTTTCCTTTTCAGTGTATTGCTCATAGATTTTTGGGGGTAGGAAATTTTCTAACATAAATATAAATACATATTTTTAATATAAATGTTATGGTTTGGTAAGAGCAGAAAGTTTTCTCTGGGAACAGTCCAGAAATGACACCAGATATGATTGAAAGGAGGCTTTTTCATATTCTCTTTAACTACTTGGTTCTGAGAGTAAAGACAGTGGTTGATATTCATAGATAGCACTGCAGGCTGTAATATATAGCTCTCATGGATCTGTTTGCTCTTTTAGCAATGGGATGGGTCAAGCGAGAGCAAACATTTCAAAGCCTTAGAGATTCCAAACAAATGTAAAGGGCTTTCTCTCTTGAAGAGTGTTGTATGGAAATTCAATATTTTTATGTCAATAGGATAAATAAAATAATAATGCAACATGGTCAAGATTTATGTTTTAATTTAAGAGTCTCTGTTACAATATATAATAATGTGAGAGAATTATTTCCGATACCAATAAAATACATATGTATATATACATGAATCTATTATTAACTAAATAAAAGTATATCATTTTGCAGACACCCTTGATTATGGGTGGGTATGCATCTTTCTTGCAATCTTATTCTTTTAGGAGAAAAATATGTCATCTAAAAAGGAGAAAGAATAATTTTTATAGATGTAGTCCTTTATTAGATTGTAAGTTATGACATTCGTTCAAGGAAAGATTTTTTTTTGACATGTTGTCAAATGACATTGTAAAGATAAAGACTTATATTTACCCAAAAGATTTTACCCCATTAGAAGTGTGGATGGATCCTAGAGGTAAATATAAAGAGGATCTTAGACTGAGAACCATTTAGCAGATAGTCAATGGGAAATTAGAAGAAACCCTGAAGTCTTGTCGAAACAATCATGCTGAAAATTATTTTCAAAAAAACACAGCAAAATGAGTTGGTCTTTTTGTGATGGACTGCTGTGCTTGGCCAGTGGTTCTTAAGCAATAGTTCGCATCCTGAATACCTAGAAGAGACTTACATGCAGTGGTTCAACTCCCAACACAGTGACACAGATTCAAAGGGCCTGTGGTAAGCCAGCTGGTGGTTGGCTGATTCATAAGAAAACACTACTCTAAGCTTCTAAGGTTAATGCTAACATGCTATTTTTCCTCCAGATACCTGGATTCTACCTCTGGGCCTCAAGCAATAGTCAGTCGCTTGGAGAGAAGGGGTAACTGACTAATTCTTCAATCAAAACTAAAAGATAGTAACAGTTAAAACATTAAGTGTTATAGAAAGTTTTTGTTTTTAAGATGACTATATAGAATATTAAACTTAAGATACTTTTTTTGAAGTAAAAGATCACTCGCATTAAGTTTTGCGGTCTGGAAGTATATGGTACTTCCCATCCTTCCTCCCCATTCTTTATCTAGTTGAAAGTGCTAAATGTCTGACAAACTGAAAGCAGCTCGTTTTTTTGTTGTTGTTGTTACTCTTTTTTTTTGTTGTTGTTGTTTTTCATTATTTTTGCTGGCAGTCACATTCAGGAAATTTTTGAGATCAAAACAGAAGCAACTCCTTTTTACCAAAAATATACATTTTCATAATCGCCTATATCAACCTTAAGATGTCTTTGTTCCAAGGATGAAAGGGCGGGAACTGGTATAAATCATGAGACTTTTAGTACTTTGTTATACTACTCTTTGTGCTCTTGATCAACTGGTCCACCGTGTCATGTGATCTCAATATGAAGTAATTATCATCTTTTCATAGCAGCAATGAGTTGTAGCGAAAAGAGCATAGGATATAAAAAACAAAAGGTCAAATGTTTACACCCATCCATGTGTCTTTTCTTCATAATTCTCATAAATACTCTTCAACGGCTTTAATCTTTATTTTCCTCATTTATGGAACGTACTTAAAATGTACTCTCCACTCATTGGTGGAATTAGCCAAAACACGATGCATAAGTAGAATATATATACTACTCTTGTGTTTATAAAACATTTTAACACAATTTATTAAAAAAAATAAAAATATGTAGACTTAATTTATAAAGTGTAGAATTTTGTTATTTTCATTCTTCTTGTTTTTAAGCATTATTAATACTGCTTCCAAGTTTCTTTACCCTAAAAAGGAAACCATCAAATTTTCACTTCTCTAAACAGTTAGTTAAAATGAAATTTTCATCTGTATTCTCTACTCCCATGGCACTACATTGTCCTAGAGGACCTATCTATGGGATGCTTCTTAGTCCCACAGTATCAATAAGGATTCTTTTTGTTATTTATGGCTTCATTTTCCATAATTTTTATTTACATTGTTGCACTGATTTTCCATAGTGACCTACAAAATGGGTATAACCCATGATTTCTCCATTTTGCAGAGATCCAGAAAGGTTGAGTAAGCACATGGATAGTGATAATAAAGATTAAAGAAGAGGTTTACAGAATCCTAATCAAGTGATTTTTCTCCTAAAGTACATTTGGAGCAATGTCAAAGTTTTTAATTGTGGCACTGATAATGACCTGATTTATACTTTATCATTTCAGGAATCAGATTCTTTGAACCTCTGTAAATTTCCCTAAAGAATTAAGATTTACATAGTGCTTTTCAATTTTCAAAAAACTTTTACATGCATATATTACTTTGTGTTCACCATCATGCAAATTATGTTCAAATCTTAAGACCAAATCATTTAAGAAAGACTCCTCCACATACCGAAATTTGCAGGTATCATATGTGGAGATTTTCATTTAGAAATATATATATATATATATTTGAATTTCACTTAGAAACTTTAGTACTTCTAGAGAATAGCAACAGCCTTTTAAAGTCCCTCTACCATTAATAACAATTTCCTTATAGTTAGGCTAGCTTGACCCAACAAACAACATCTAATTTCCATGAGAGGTTTGGCCTCACTCTATTTCACTCATACATTCGTATATAACATTTCAAGTAGAGCAGTTCCCCTTATCTATAGAGGATACTTTCCAAACCTCTGTGGATGCCTGAAATGGTGGGTAGTACCGAACCGTGTATGTATGTGTATATATATATATATATATATATATATATATATATATATATATATATATATATATATAGTTATTTTATTCTGTACACAGTGTGGATATGCTGGACAAAGGGGTGATTCACGTCCCAGGTGAGACGGAGGAGAACAGTGCAAGATTTTATCGCACTACTCAGAATGGCATGCAAATTAAAACATATAAATTGTTTTATTTCTGAAATTTTCCATTTAATGTTTTTGGTTCATGGTTGACCATGTATAATTGAAACCGTGGAAAGCAAAACTGTGGATAAGGGGGGAATACTGCACTATTATAGGTCAGCTATAAGACTCAGTATATGGGATCACATAAAAAGGACAGTTTATATTTTAAAAAGTATATAATGGGGGGATATAGACAAGTAAATAGATAATTCAATACAATATAAAAGAATAGTGCTCTGATATAAATTAGCAAAGGGTACTTAAGGAGATGCTAAGGCAGTCTTGTTAGGGAAGGAAGTCTGCCCCAAGAGAAAAAAATCATTTGAAATGACATCTAAAGAATGAATAGAATAAAGCAGAAGAAAGAAAAAAAATACTTCCAAAAGCACAAATAGGAGATGTAAAGATATAAAGAGAGAGAAGGCATGACCTGTTCTTGGAAACTGCAAGTTATTCAAATGAGACCAGAAAAGTTACAAAATAAGAGTGCAAGGAAGTCACCTGCAGAGGTGGGATGGGGCCAGGTCGTGAGATGACTGGTAGGCTAAATAAGGAGTCTGAACTTCAGTCTAAAAAAAAGAAAAAGTATCACTGCAGGATGCTGTTCTGGTTGAACCATCTCCTTGCCAAATTCATACGCCAAAGCCCTAATCCCCAATGTGACTGTTAGGATTTCAGCACATAATTGCGGGGGGGGGGGTGGTAACAATTCAACCCACAACAGAGGAACATGGTCATCCAGAACCTTCTTTACCAAAATGTTCTTTTCACTCAAGTGCCCAGGTTTATATCTTTGAGGAAACGAAGCCCTGCAAGCCTCTTGAGTGCTTTTGTGATCTGTATAATTCATAGTATATTACAGATTTCTCTTTTACTGAGGTATATGTTTTTACTTGATAGTTTATTTTGCTTTTTTTTGTTTTAATTTTCTTTGCAAAGTGCATAATTCTTTATATGACTAAATCTATTATGCACTTCCATTAAGGAAATTTAACATAAATAGTGGTAACTGTGTGATGCAGGTAAATGCTTCCTTTACTATTCAATCAATGTTTATAATCACTCTTTATTCACTGCACTTTTTATAATTACTGGAAAGTAAGTATGTTTCATCATCAGTGGATTTTGATAGAGAACTAGGAAATCGGTGGATGAGACTCTTATAGGAGCCAGGCAGTAAAGTACACACTAAATTTCTTTATTTTTTTCTGGGCATAATCAAATTTTAAAACCTTTAGCAATTGTAATTTTCTGACTCTAAAGTTATTAAAACTGATTGTATTTTATAGGAACTATGTAGACTATACAAAGAAAATAATTCAGTTATTATATTCTCTATTCAAGACAAACACTAACATGAACACATTTATTTTTTCTTCTTCTAGTCCCCCTACTTCTTCCTCCTTCTCTTTTCTTCTTCTTTTTATATACTTCCCACAAACTAGCATCATATTATCTATATCTTTTGTTTTTCTTCTATATCATTCATTGTCAGAATTTTCTGATGGCAAATCGAATTATTGGAATTAAGGTTTGGCTGAGAGTAACAACAGCAACAGCAACAGCAACAACAACAACAAAAAACCTATTCTATTAAGGTCAAAATGTTTTCCTAACTGGAGAAATTTAGTCTAAAACTGTATGATTCTTTCTAGTGTCAGGCTCCTTTTATCTTATTCTTCATAGGAAGTTTTCATTCCCAAGGTCATCTCATTGTCCTAGATGGGTGCCAGATCTCTAACTAGTATATGTTTGTTAATATGAGTTGTCCTCTTTAACAACATGTAAAATTTCATTTATTTACTTCAGTTTAAAACTGAACACCCATATCCACTTAAATATCTTGTCTAAATGCTGCCCTGGTGTCACCATTTTGTGACTCACTTTTTTTAATTATTAAATTTATTGGGTGACATTAGTTAATAAAATGACATAGGTTCCAAGTGTACAATTCAATAATATATCATCTGTATATTGCGTTGTGCATTCACTACCCAAAGTCAAATCTCTTTCTGTCACCATATATTTGACACCCTTTACCCTTCTGTACTTCCTTACTTTATAAACTATATCTATGCAGCATGATACCATCCTACATTAGATATCAATAACTATAGCTGTAGGAAGATTCTTCTATCAGCAAGTTTATGCTAGCAACTGTGAAAGAAAAGTTTTCATATTTAAGATATATTCTCTAAGCATTACAGTTTGGACACCAGAATCTGTATCCATCAAAAATGTATTTTACTGAAGTATGATGAAAAATTTTATAAAGCACACTTTTTGAAGGATAATAGTGGAATAGATAACTTTATTAAGTAATGGGCCTTTATATTAGTTTAATACAAAGGGTGTCAAATTTTCACTTTCTTAGTGTTGAAAAAAATAATATTACTAAGGTAGAAAATTTGATGACTGCTGAAATGGCTAAAATCTCTAGCTACTTTATTTGAAACAGAAAACAAATCAGAAGAAAACAGTAGCTCAAACTAACCAGTTCATTTGCTAGAAACAATGTGTATATCCATGGCTGGTCATATGCAATATCCATAGAGCAATGTGGGAAAAAGCATGATGAACTGACAGCCAACAAAATTGCTTTAGAGTTGGATATTACACATTCAAAATAGTTTTCCACGTCTCCTTCTAGCACTCATTTATGTGCTTAAAAAATGAAACACTGTAATAATATATCGGTACTGTTTTTCGACCTTATTAGAGAAGATCAGTTGCATAACCTTTTTTCGTAGCACAGAGTGCGGTGGAGTCATTTAGGAAGCTTTCTGACCATTACCGCAGAGAATCAAGGAATAAAATGCTTAGGGGTCAGTGACAATGTCTGCCACACAATGAAGTTAAGCCCTTGAAATTTCCCTGCTATAGTAGGGCTTACTGTGTGGCCAAAAAGGATTCCATTGATTCCAGAAATCTTCCTCAAGCTCTGCTCGTCCCATGCGGTCACCACGTGAGTAGTACTTTGTGCCTGTTCCTATGTCTGCACTTATCACCACTTAATTTTTTTTTTCTTTTTGTCCATAGTACATGCCAGTCAGCAAGTTTTAAAGGTACCAGTGTGATTAACTTATATGTGTATACCCAATACCTCGATTTATATCTGCCATATTCTGAGCGCCAAATATTTTTACTGGAAAATTAAGCTTTAAAAGACCTCCCTTTAGAGCATGCACTAGATACAGGTGTTTCTTTCTGACTGCGTTTCAAAGGAAAAGTCTATAAATTTATTTAGATAGTGTACAAATTATGTGTCGTGTGCTCTGGTTATGAGAAATAATAATAAGTACTTCCCCCCCAACAACAAACACAAAACTCCTGTAGAAAATAAAAACGCCAAGAAAAAGGTAGTCTGTTCCAATAATCATGTGACATTTTAACTTATTGCAGTGTTCAGTAAGTAGTCTGGCACTTAAGACACAATTTCATCCTGTTTAACCCAACATTTTGTATTTGTTTATTAAAAAAAATTCTTTCACACAGAGCCGCCCTATTGTTTTGCAAGACATCATTTTGGAGAATGCTGTCTTAGTTGCATCATGATGTATGCAACAATAGGCTTTTTCCTGTTTATTCTGTTAAGCATTTATCAATAACCAACTCTGTGCCAGGCTATATAGACAACATCTTCTTATCCTGTTACATAACAAAAAGGCAAATTTAAAACAAGAAAATGAAGCAGAGAAATACATTGCTTTGGCACATGTGACCATTTGAATATGTACAATCTTTGAAGGGCAATATCTTATCCTTATGCACAGAATTCATATTCATATTCATATCATGAAATTTTAGGGAATATACAACCCCTAAAAATAGATGCATAAATATCATATTGGGTTGCATACTTCAGGTTAAGAAGCTTTATTTAATGTGTGTTTTATCATCTCCATTTCCATAGAGAGAAATAAAGTTAAAAAAGGTGAAATAATTTATCCGTGGAAATCACTTGATAAATGGAAGAGTTGGAATTCAAACAGAAGCCCTCTAACCCTTGGTCTAAAGTTCTTTTCCCCAGACCACAGCTGCTTCTTCCCTGGCATGCCCCTAACTGAGAAGATTAAACTTTTTGTCTTTTTTGTTAGAAAACATTTTTCGTAGTACTTTCTCAGGTTAATTAAACAAATAACAATTTAGATTAACTTCATTACTGAAACCGGATATGAGAAATTATTTGGTAGAGAAAAATCCTAAGGAAAAATTGCTTTAAAATTCATTGATTTCCATGAATCTTTTTGAAGGTATTTTCTCTCCAACTTCTTTGATAAATAATAATTATTAAAAAAAAAAAAATCTTCACCACAACTTCCTGTATAGATTTGTTGTTCGCTAAATCTGCTGGAACTTACCATATTTTCAAAGTGAGAATACATTCACTTTGTCCAGTGCAACCTCTAACAGGAAATTATTTACTATAATATCGATACTCAGTATTATCAGAGCATTCTCAGGAAGGATGGTCCCTATTTTAGATTAAAACACACACAAACTTCTTCATAATGATGGAAAAATTTATTTTATGTTGGATTACACTGCATTGGTGTTTTTCTTTAATGTGCCTGCAAATTTGTGTTTGTTTTGAGGTTAGAGTTAGCCTACATTGCTGATAATGGTAGTTTCATTTTTAAAAATTCAGAAATATATTAAAAGTGTGTACAGTTTTTTAAAAAAACTTTTAAAAAATTTAGACTTATATTTAGAGAAATTTTAGGTTACAGCAAAATTGAGGGCAAGTAGAGATATTACCCACATGGCCCTTTCCCCAACACTTGCCTTCCAAATTACCTGCATCCTTCCCTATAGTGGGACTTTTTTTACAACTGATGAATCTACATTGACACATCATTAGATTATCATTCACTCTTGGTGTTGTACATTCTATCAGTTTGGGCAAATGTGTAATAATATATTCATCCTTATGGTATCATAGAGTATTTTCACTGCCTGAAAAACACTCTATGCTCCATTTATTCAACTCTCTCTCTCCAACCCCCAAGCTCTAGCAACCACTGATCTTTATACTATCTCTAGTTTTGCCTTTTCCAGAGTACCATAAAGTTGGAATCATACAATATGCAGCCTTTTCAGATAGGCTTCTTTCAGTAAGTAATATGCATTTAAGGTCTTCCATGTCTTTTCATGTTATCCAGTTTACTTTTAATGTAGATGTGTCTTTGTACTTAAAGTAGGTTTCCTGTAGTTGGGAAACTACATATAGTTGGGTCTTGTTTTTTGAGCCACTCTGACAATCTCTGTAGTTTAATTGGTACACTTAGACAACTGACATTCAAAACAGTTAATTACATAGTTAAATGAATATCTATCATATTTATTAATGTTTTCGATTTGTTGCCCTTATTCTTCGCTCCTGTTTTTGTTTTCTATTTTTCTGCCTTTTGTGGTTTTAACTGAGCTTTTAAAATGTTTCCATGTTCTCTCCTTTCTCAGTATATCAATTATACTTTTTTTTTAACTTATTTACTTTTTTTTAGTGGAAGTCCTAGATATTGCAATATACACTTAGAGCTAATCTATGTCTATTTTCGAATAACACTATACCATTTCATGGGTAGAATAAATATTTTATAATAACAAGATAATCCTGATTCCTTCCTCCTTTCCCTTATATCACTGCTGTAATTGATAACAGTATATATAAACATATATAAGCATATATATACGTGTAAGATATATATAAAGTATGCATAATAAAAAATATTGCTGGTACTGTTATTTTGGAAAAACTGCTGTTAGAGCAGTTAAAAATAAGAAAAATAATTACATTTTTATTTTACCTTCATTTATTCCTTCATCAATGCTTTTCCTTACTTTATGTAGATCTGAGTTTCTGACACTTTTCTGTCCTATATTCCTTTTCTTCTCTCTGAAAAACTTTTGACATTCCCTGTTAAGCAAGTCTGTGGGCAACAAATTCTCAACAAACTTTTTTGTTTATCTAATAAATTATTTATCCTTCACTTCTGAAGGATAATTTCACAAGGTACAGAATTCTAGGATGGTGTTTTTTCTCTCAACACTTGAAATATTTCACTCCACTCTCTTCTTGTTTGCATGGTTTCTGAGAAGATAGATATAATTTTAATCTTTGTTCCTTTATAGAAAAGGTGTTTTCCCTCAGGCATTTTCAGGGCGTTTTATCTTTGAATTTCTATATTTTGAAAATGATATGCCCAGGTATAGTTTTTGTGTTTTTTGTTTGTTTGTTTGTTTGTTTGATATTTATCCTGACTGGTTTTCTGAGCTTCCTTGAATTGTGGTTTGGTGTCCGATACTGATTTGAGATGTTGTCTGTCATTATTGCTTCAATTATTTCTTCTACTTCTTTCTCTCTGTTTCCTCCTTTTAATATTCCCATTACACATATATGTTATACCTTTTATAGTTGTACCACAGTACTTAAGATATAGTACTCTGATTTTTCAGTCTTTCTTCTCTTTGTTTTTTTTATTTTTGATGATTATATTTATATATCCTCTAGCTCAGAGAATCTTTTCTCAGTCATGATCAGTCTACTAATCAGCTCATCGAAGACATTCTTTATTTCTGTTAGTGTTTTTTATCTCTACCATTTTTTAAATTCTTAGGATTTCTATCTCTCTGCTTACATTATCCATCTGTTCTTGTATGCTATCCACTTTATCCATTTGAGGCTTTGAAATACTAATCATAGTTGCTTTAAATTTCATGTGATAATTCCTAACATCCCTGTCATGTCTCATTTTTATGAGCACTCT
>NW_011888839.1:10728556-10736333 GCF_000151845.1 Pteropus vampyrus | reverse complement strand
CTTGAGAGTTTTATTTTTATTTTTTTCTTGATGTTTTCTAAGTAAACCATCACTGCTACCCCAAAGAGATTTAACCTGCTCTCCTTATGACTCTGACCCAGACCTCCTTCCTGGTCAGCTCCACAACTCCTGGCATAAAACGCTGAGTCCACACTCTAGTCAGGGCAACTGATGACTTATCAGAGATTTCGTATTAAATGTGCACTAAAACTTTATAAGAGCGATATTATAATAAAGCTATTCACAAAATAAAGACACACATCCTCCAAGAATGCTCAGATGAATGTCAGCATCATCTTCTGCCCTCTCCCATGAGCTTGCACTGAGCATTCTGGTGTACCCACTGTTATTCCCAAGCAAATTGCTTCATTCATGACCCAAATACTTGTTACACCATTCCCTCAGCCAGAATATCCTTTCACTCTCTTCTCTCAATCTCTGCCTGTAAACTCCATACCACATACATATCACAAGTGATAAGTGTGTAAACATTTATGGGATTCTTTACTATTTCCAAGGTATGTGCTCGTTTTATTATCACACTTACACCTCATAAAAACACAATGAAGTAGGTACTATAAAGCCTACTTTATAGATGAGGAAACTGGCTTTGTAATATGATGCATAAATGAAGTATCAAAAGTTAGATTTTGAGCCAAACCAAATGTAGCCTATAGATTGTACTCCTAATGACTGCAGTTAACAGTTTCTTCATGTTGCCAGTGGTTATTTTGTGTCTACATTTAAAAAAATCCTAATATAGTATATATACTGTATTTAATTTTATATATACTGTTTTTTTTTCCCTAAAGGACTTTGATTGTATAAGTATCCTCCCCAGCAAACCTTATCTGACCTCATTAATATTTTAATCATTTTTTCACTAGTGCAGCAAGTGTATCGCACCATGTTTAGTTCTTATTACATTCTCATTTTATTATACTTAGTTTTTTATATTTCTGCCTTTTACATGTTCTTTAAGCTTTTTAAAAGTACAGAATCAGTTATGGCAGGGAATGTGTGGAGTATATAGTAAAGGAGATGAACCTCAAAGCCAGGTATGCATGAACAAAAATTCCATATTTCTACTTACTACTTTCAGGCTATTAGTGTAGCCTAAAAACAAAGGATTCTCTCTGAGAATTAGTTCTCTTATCTGTAATATGAGGATTATAATACTTACAATGCAGAGGGTTTAGGAGTGTTTTAGACATAGAAGGCACTAAGTAAGTATCTACTGAATCAATTCTATTTAAGGATTCACTACGAGCTAGTAGTCCATTTGACTTTCATTTATCTTTTATTTCTTTAAGATCTCACAGAAGGTTCTTCCATGTTTTTTTAGGATCTTGCAGAATATAACATGTACTTTTTGCAATGTACAAAGGAATAACAATGGATTAAGTCTAACCTTTTAATGTACAAATCTCATAAATCATTACAATAAAAGCAATATATAAAATATTTTAATGGTCATGTGTGAATGAATTAAAAGGAATTAATTAATTCTCAGTGCAAATATAAATATGTTACAGGATTGAAAGAATCAGTGTCATTATCCTTAAAAATATTTTGGCCTATGAACAATAGATTTATATTTTTTATTAGTTTTAAACAAAATTTGAATCTTTTTGCACTACATTCTGTACCTTTCCACCTACTTGCCCCTCTTCCATATATAACACTGCTGCATCATCTTGTGTGGTTAAAGTGTGACCAAATGTAATTTAGCAAGGAGAGAAGTGAAGTGACACGAAGCATGAAATTTAAAAATGAATGTCACACCACTTTTCATATTGAATAGTTAGTATTAATTCACACTGCAAGCAACTTGATGCAAATATTTTGTTGCAAAATAGAGGAAAGTAAGAGGTTTTCTTATATCCACTGCAGTTGTGTGGAAGTTTGAGAAATTTATTATTCAAAAATATCAGACACAGATACTTAGCTATGTACTGAGATTAAACTTCTGGTAATTTGAATATATATCTCTCATCCAGTTAGACTCATTCTATCAAGTTAGGGCACTGACAGATAGCTGGCAATGCCTGGATGCACCTATGTGATTCAGGCTGATTTCTGATGGGATCTCCTAAAGGTACAGTTCGGCCCCTTAATTTTGCCTCTATATTTGCATGCTTCTTCCCCCAGTACAATGTCTGCTTTTTTCCAGCTCTATTCCCACTGTTTCTTCTTTCTTTCTTTCTTTCTTTCTTTCTTTCTTTCTTTCTTTCTTTCTTTCTTTCTTTCTTTCTTTCTCTCTCTTTCTCTCTTTCTCTCTTTTTCTCTCTTTCTCTCTTTCTCTCTCTCTCTCTCTCTCTCTCTCTCCCTCCCTCCCTCTTTCTTTTTTTGACTTCAAGATAGGAGTCCATATATAACATTTAAGATTATAATAGCCTATTCAGAATAAGGGATGAATTGGACTACATCAAACTAAAAAACTTCTGCACAGCAAAAGAAACCATCAACAAAATAAAGAAGCAATCAACTAAATGAGAGAAGAAATTTGCAAACAATGCCTCTGAGGAAGGGCTAATATCTAAAATGTACAAATAACTCATATAAGTCAACAACAACAAAAATAAACAATCCAATTAAAAAATAGGCAGAGAATCTGAACTGACACATCTGTCAAGAAGATATACGAATTACCATCAGACTTATGAAAAGATACTCAATGTCACTAGCTATCAGGGAAATGCAAATCAAAACTATAATGAGCTACTACTTCACACCTGTTATAATGACTATCATCAACAGGACAAGTAATAACAAGTTGTGGGAAGAAGGAATCCTCATACACTGCTGGTGGGAATGTACAACCACTATGGAAAACTGTATGGAGATTCTTCAAAAAATTAAGAATAGAATTACCATACAATCTAGTAATCTCTCCTCTGGGTATCTACCAAAAAATTTGAAAACACTTATCTGTAGACACATGTATCCTGATGTTCATAGTAACACAGTGGTCAAGATATGGAAACAACTAAAGTATTCTTCAATAGATGATTGGATAAAGAAGTGGTACATATATACAATAGACTATTACTCAGCTGTATAAAAAAAAAAGATAAAATACTACCATTTGTG
Organism: Pteropus vampyrus; assembly: GCF_000151845.1. Classification (NCBI taxonomy): domain Eukaryota; kingdom Metazoa; phylum Chordata; class Mammalia; order Chiroptera; family Pteropodidae; genus Pteropus; species Pteropus vampyrus. The sequence continues at coordinate 10,733,240 of NW_011888839.1, read as the reverse complement.
ATAACAGGGATGGATTTTGAGATTATCATAATAAGCAAAAGAAGTCAGACAGAAAAAGTTGAGTATCATGATTTCACTCATGTGGGATATAAAACTGAAAGCAACAAAGGAACAAGACAAACAAACAAAAACTCACAGACACAGACAGCAGTTTAATGGTTACTAGAGGGAAAGGGGGTGGGGAGAGGTAGAAAAGGGTAAAAGGGGTTAAATATATAAGGACAGAAGAAAATTTAACTTTGGATGGTGAACACATGCAATATTAATTTAAAGTATTATTGAATTGTACTCTTAAAACCTATGTAACTTTATTAACCAATGTCATCCCAATAAATTTAATAATGAAGAAGAAGGGGTCAATATAACTGACTGAAGGCAGAAAAAGGATGCCTAAAATAGGAATTAAGTTTCAATGGATATTAGAATGATTCTAATATCTTGGTCAAACTAGTAAGAGTTTTCTATAGTTATTTCTAAGAGATATTTACAAAACTGTTTTTCAACAATTAACATATGCTGGTACATGAGTTTAGTAGGTTAAAGCAGCGGTCCCCAACCTTTTTGGCACCTGGGACCAGTGCTCCTATATAATCCTTGATGATCTGAGGTGGAGCTGAGGCGGTGATGCCAGCGCTGGTGAGCAGCTGCAAATACAGATGTAGCTTTGCTCCCTAGCCTGCCACTCACCTCCTACTGTGCGGTCCAGTTCCTAACAGGCCACAGACTGGTACTGGTAAGTGGCCTGGGATTTGGAGACCCCTGGGTTAAAGTATAGGCTCACCGTTCCAATTTCAAATGTAAGATTATTTCTAAGCTGCTTAGTTTATACAATGAAATTCTATCTTCCATTCCATATTTTAAAAATAATTTAGCCTCTTTTAAGAAAGATTTGGCATGTCTATTTGCACATCATCCCCATCTCAAGCAGAGGCATTTTAGATGACTAATCACAATTTTGGAGTTACATGAATTATAACTTCAATCTACCCTTTAGATAATATAAAGTTTGGGGGATATATGAACGATAGATCATAGAGCAAGTCTGCTAATGACACATCAATGAAAAATGTAGACTGAGAAGAATTCTCCTCCATTGGTCATATAGTCCAGAGTTCAACAGGTACATCAGGTACCAAGGGTATGTCTTTGAAAGAACATATGCGATTGGATGTTTAAATTCTTCTTTCCTTGTTAACAGCCAGACTCACTTCCTCAAAGCCACAAATCAAGTTCTCAAATGTAATACATTACTTTTCATTGTAATTCAACCGTAAAGTATAGAATTTGTGGCCAGGGAAACTTTTGATTTTGTAGATTTCAGATAAAACTCACTGCTCTCTGCCTTATGATTGGGCACCCTTCAAACCAAAGCTTTGGGGCTGTTAGACCACATAAAGCACCAAGTAAAGTATCAAAGGATAAAAAAAAAAAAAATTCAGTACACATCATATTGGCATTTTAATTTTAAAGGCATATAAACCAACACAGCATAAAGGCATAATGTGAAGCCTTGGTTGTTTCTGACTAGCAATGTAAGCAAAGTTACTTTTGTCAAAAATAGTTAATATGGATTTGCTAAGATTTAAGCTTGATACAAAGGAATTTACAATGAGAAAATCAAAGTTGATCTATAAACAGCAAAGTGATCATAACTGAATATTTTTCTTTTCTAAATTTTATGTATGTTATAATTTTTTCTTATATTTAAAATTATAAAATTTATTTTAAATATTATAAATGGCATAAGTTACAACTAAGGCTTTAAGTTTGTTCATTTAATTCAACTTATTCATTATCAGGGCCCATGAACTATAGAAATGCAAATTTTTTAAAATATTTATATTAAAATACGATGCATTAGGCTCTTTAAAATGTTATTTTACTGTTTTTTAATGGGTGATCAGATCCTACTTATTTTCCAAATAAACCACCTTCTCTAGAAAGTATGCACATATAAGTACAGCTTTCATTTCGTTTTCTATGATATAGCAAAATACTTTAATCGAACCCATCTAAATACAGTATTCATAATAATTTAATTCAAGTTAACTCTAACTTATACCAGCTCTAAGACAAACTAAAATTTCAGACAGAAGTGGAAAAACAACAACAACAACAACAATATCCACTACAAAAAAATTGAATTTTCAGAGCAGTTTCATAGTTTTGGGAAAATACCTGATTTAAGCTAAGATATAATTATTTTAAGTAGAATAATAAAATTATATTTAATTACATAACTTTGTTATATATTTGCCTCAAGACAGTATTTAGCTATCAAGCTCTTTTGTTTAATGGGAGCATAAAATACATTTTTAGCATGCACTTTACTTCAAGATATTTCAGATGCATATTATGTATTCTATTTGTCTCAGGCTTTGGACATATACAGACAAAATGAAAAACTAGCCTATTACCACATCATAGATAGTGGAAGAAGACATTATATAGTCTGGGTCAGAGGCAAAATATTTTATCATTTGGGGCAAAAGCAGGAGCAAGAATGACTTCATCATGCGGTTCACACTGCTTTCCCATTTCTCAAAAATTCCACACGGGTGGCACAGTGCCTATGGTGGAGGCATGCATATGTAGAGGGTTGTGTTAATATAGAGCTTGCTAGATTTGCCACTTTTATAGTAAACAAAAGAATGCCTGATTTTTATTTAGAGAAAGATGTTCCCTCATCCCTCATGGTGGCTAACTACAAATACAACCCTAACAGATGGCTCAAATAAAGAGCATTCAGAGACTTTACATTTTGGAATACCTAACAAAAAATTTAAAGGCCCATGGTAGATCACCATTTCTACAGACTGTTTAAGAACATACATGTTTGAAATTTAAAGACGGAAACAACAACAAAAAACTTTAAAAATGATATAGAAGATTTACAAACTAACCAAATCAAATTTATAGAAATGAAAAATACCATAAAGTTGAATTTAATGGATAGATTAAACAGCAGAATAGCTGAATAGAGAAGTATTAAATTAGAAGACAGAATACCCTATTTAGAATAAAGCATAGAGAAAATATTCTCTTTTTTGGCTTGTGAGATACCACTTTGTTTTGTTTTCCTCCTGCTTTCCTGGTAGTAAAATAAGGAAATGAAACATAAAGACTTTAAAGTCAGGTTGATGTTATCTGAGTCTAACCATGTAAGAGCTGTGTGATTTTGAAAAGATTGTGTAAACAGAGCCTCAGCCTTCAACTTTTTGAAATAGTGTTGACTGTCTCACAGCTCTTTTGAGAATTAAACATCTTAACACGTAAACAGTTCAGGTTGTAGTGTTTATTAAAATGTTACATATCTCAGGTACCTCTTCCTTCTATTACTTTATCTCAAATGCACCTAACATCTTCACTAATTGAGTCATCTCTTCAATCCTACCAGTCCAAGGCTTTCAATCTTGGACTTGACCAAAGCATTTTTTTTCTCTTCTCATTGAATACCTGCATTCACATACATGACTTCTAGCCACTTTACAGTGACGATATCTTTCATTTTATATCGTTTTGATAGCTTTTTTTAATGAAAGAATTTTTTTTGCGTGTACAAATTCTCTATTCCATTTTCTTTTCCAAACTTTTTTCAATTAAATTTATTGGGGTAACATTGGTTAATAAAATTATATCGGTTTCAAGTGCAGAGTTAAGTAAAACGTCATCTCTATATTGCATTGTGTGTTCACCATCCCAAGTCAAATTTCCTTCTGTCACCATATATTTGATCCCCTTTACTTTTACCTACCTCCTCCTTCCCCTTTTCTCTCTGGTAACCATTAAACTGTTGTCTGTGTCTATGAGTTTATTTTTTGTTTGTTTGTCTTGTTCATTTGTTGCTTTCAGTTTTATATCCTACATAGAAGTGAAATCACATGATTCTCAACTTTTTCTGTCTGACTTTTTTTGCTATCTCTGTTATGAACTATATAATCACTGGAAAATTTGACTCATGCCAAAAACAGGCAGACTCATGGCCTCCTCATTTCATAACCACTGGTCTTCCCAATTTTTTTATTTCAGTAAATGGCTTCACTCCACAGACATTTATTTTAAAGTGAAGACTTTGAAGAGTTTTACAAAATTCCTTTCTTTCCTTTGCTTTCCCCATGCAATCTCAACTAAGTCTAGCTAATTCCATCTTCTAAATGTATTCCAAATATGTCTTCTCTTATGCTAGTCCAGACATAATTTCTCAGTTGCAGTACACAAATAGTCTATCTTTATAACGTTTGTCTTCAGGATATGTTCAGGCCACCTTCCGTATCATTGCTAAAGCAATCATTCTAAAATCCACCTGCATACTTCTACGTGGAATATTTATTCCATACATTATGTTTCTCCTAAATCACCATCAACTACGAAAAAAATCTATATAAAAGCAACTTAAGCATTAACTTCTCAGGGAATAGTGGCCTTATCCTTCAATCACAGATTTGGTGCCATATCTTTTTAGTCCCATAATAACAAGGACATATTTTTCAGGGACATATGAAAGAGCATGTCTTTCTCAGACCTTATTTTACCATATTACGAGTAGTGGCACAATTTTCTGTATCTCTCACTAGATAAGGAGTTTTCTAATGCTATATATAATGAACATTTATTCAAAGATCAGTAACTGTCAGGAAGTGTGCTAAAACTATGCATGGTTTATCTCACTTAATCCTCCTAAACT